>NW_024881808.1:0-67500 GCF_019059575.1 Amphibalanus amphitrite
CGTCCGTTGGGGACATCTAGTAGCGTCAGATAAGCAGTGTTTGAACCCGCTGACAGAGAAGGCCATTATTTCTCCGATAGAGACAACCAGTACCTGTCCGAATAGGACAGCAAGTTTCTGTTCTGTAGAATAGTCAGTATCTGTCCTATACGAGCAGCCACTGTCCGGTGCGAGGACAGCCATTGTCCGGTGCAGGGGGACAGCCGCTGTCCGGAATGGGACAGTCGCTGTCCGGGCAGGGACAGATTTAACCGCCGACCGTCCGGCCGTCCGACCGGCCACTCGCCGCCGCTGACAGTAGCCTGTTGTCACCCAGTGGCAGTGCGTGCCAGCAGGGCTGGTGACCGGCCGCAGACGCCTGAGATCTGAGCCTGCAGTGACCCGGCGTGAGCTGATCTTCTACCACTGTCTGCGGCTAGGCCTGGACGCAGCGTACCTTTCTTCCAGCTCGTCCAGAGGCCTATCGGCCCACAGTTTCTCCGCCCGCGATGGCGGACGCTGAAGAGCCAGCGGCTGCTGCAGCCCCTGCCAGTGCTCCTGCCGTGGGCGAGCCGTCAGAGACAGTAGCAGTGGATGAAGTGGAACCAGCTCCAGCTCAGGACGCTGTGGTCGAAGTGGTGGCTCAAGAAATGGCCGAAGTGGTAGTCGAGGAGAATGCGACACCGATAGAGACCGAGCCGGAGCAGCAGGGTGAGACTACTGACATTCTGGAGCCAGTGGAAGAGCTGCCGCTGGATGACGAGATGGTGGAAATGCTGCCTACCGTCATTGAAGATCCCGAGAATGAGGCAAAGGAGCAGAAGGAGCTCCTGGAAGAGCTGGTTGAGGAAACGGAGGAGAGTGGGGATCAGCCTCAGACAGACGTTGATGACAAACATGAATCCACGCAGGGTGAAGTTCCTGAAACTGATCCGGCGGACATTGCTGCACAATCGACGAGCGAGGTGACAGGAGTAGGACGTGAAGAAGAAGGGAAAACAGACCAGCATGATGCATCGTCTGTCGTGATGACCGACACTACTCCCATTCCCGCCGAAACTCATGATGTTGAAGTGGAAGAAAGCGCAGATGTTGAAAAAGTCACAGTCTCTGAGACTTCCGAAGCGCCAGCGGAAGCTACAGAAGTTACCAAAGCAGACGAAGACAAACCTGACACTATTCAGATGACGGAAGACGAAGTCGCTAGCGCTGAACAAGCGGCGGAGGATGCTCGACAATCGCGAATGGAGCCTCTAGAGGAGACTGAGCCACAGGCAGTAGAGGTCTCAGAGCCCACTGATGTTGCACATGATCCTGCGACAGAGAATGAAGCTCAAGAAGGTGAATTAAAGCCAGTGGAAAAGGCTGATGAGACGACGGACGAAAAGAAGGAAAAGAAGAAGCGAAAGAGGTCAAAGGAAGAAAGGAAAAAGAAGAAGTCTGTCGAGGAAAAAGATGTCGTGCCCGAACAGAAGTCATCTAAACGTGAGTAGAGCCCTATGAACGTGAAATTCCCTGGTGGACCAATTTGGGACCGGATAAATGTTGGTATGGATCAACAGAAACGTGATGCATTAATAGGAAACAGGGAAAGAGCTATTTATTTCCGCTCATATTCTCATCTGACTACGTCTTAAGCCCTCCTGTATGTTGGCGAACCGTTGATAAAATCATATTCACTTCCAACATAAGGCATACTTCCTATGTATGATGGACATTGCACGTTTAAAGGCAGTGTATGAGAGATTCTGCAGTTAATTTTGATGTTGCGCATATATTTTCTCACACCAGTGGATTTCGTTATGTCTAACTCTCTTTCTCACTTTCTCTTTTCTCTCTCTCTCTCCCTCTCTCTCTCTCTCTCTATCTCTCTCTCTCTCTCTCTCTCTCTCTCTCTCTCTCTCTCTCTCTCTCGCTTTCTCTCTCTCTCTCTCTCTCTCTCTCTCTCTCTCTCTCTCTCTCTCTCTCTCTCTCTCTCTCTCTCTCTCTCTCTCTCTCTTTTCCCTCCGTATAACTCATCTTGCAGCCGCTCTATTGCACGTCCGAGGAGGCTTCTCGTGCGGCTGGGTAGGACCGATGCTTCAGCTGCTGGGCACCATGAAGAAACTCGACGAGTTCAAAGGTATTAAAAATGGGCTAATTTGAAGTTACTTTGCTTGCATACCAATCCATTTCAATCTGGTAGCGTTCATGCGGATTTCTGATAGATAGTGCAAACTAAGTGCAATATGTGCTGTAGAGCTTAAAGGGACTATCCCACCTGCTAAAATGTTGTTAAAACCAGTTAAATTGTGCCCGACTTTATAGATTGGATGACCAGGAACACGGTTCTGGCATTTATTTTTCATTAAACATCTTAGGCTTTCCATATTCCAAACACAAACTTTCAAATATGTGACGTCACAGCCCAAAATTACCTCCTTCCCCAGGCCACATTACTGTCAAAAAGCTGATTCTTTTTACTCTGTAGGCACCACAACAAAGTTCGGACCAAGTTTTAAGCGATTTTTCAACGAACAAACCCATTTAAATCAGAATGACTAAACGAGGTGACGTCACACTAACGGTCGCTCCATGTTGAAGATAGGGCCTTGTACAAGGCCCATTTTCAAATGAAGGGAACGAATTTCTTCAACACCAAGAGGCCGCGGGGGTTGCAACCTAGATAGATAGTGGTTTCTGAACCTCGCCGCAAACTTGGCTATCTCAACTCAAACCCCATGTTAAAGATGGGATAGTCCCTTTAAGCATACGCTGATCACAAAAGGAACGTTTTGTTAAAATTTGGCAATTGCGGGTTTCAACGATTCTATGGATTTTTCTTGACCTTTTCAGATTCGTCCAGATTTTCTATTATTTAAAAGATCCTAGCTTTTCAAAGATATTCTCCCACCTAGAAGTTGCATTCTATTTAGCGGTGCCTGACTACAGCTCCCTCCGCTAATCTGTCTGAAAACGGCAACCATTTAGCTGTTCGGCACGTGGCTTGTCATCTTTTATTACTTGTGACTCGTCCTGCATAAAACACATTCGACTTATCTATCTTACTATTTCAACAGGATCCATCTGTTTGTTTGTTTGTTTGTCCGCCACGTCGTGTAGTGGGTTCAATTTAGCCGGCCTACAGGGCAGACGGTATATCGTAGGGGGTTGAAATTTGCACACCTTCTAGGTGACAGAGCGGGTCAGTGCCTTTTCTAGGTTCCGACTCGCTGGGGTGCACGGTTCGCGCGTGGGACGCGCTGGAAGAGCGCCAATGAAATTTTGATCGGTTCGTAGATCTTCATTGAGAGCCGGAGTCGACGACCTTTGTGAGCTAAATGCATGCCGATCGGTGGCGGGTGCCTCGCGTTGGCGGATGGGCAAGTTTTTAATTTGAATAAAAAGTGGCGAGAGAATGTGTTGATTTTCATTCAATGGGAACAGTTTGCGATACGAGTATACAAATGCACTGTGTTTGCCGCAATGCGTCACATTGGTCACAACGCGCCATTTTTGCCGCAACTCGCACAGTTTTGTCAAATATGGTCCGATATGGGTGCAATTTGGTGCCAAGATGCATGCTCAAACAATAGGTACAGATGCGCCGCATTTGCCGCAATGCGCCACATTTGCCACAAAGCGCCATTTCCGACAAAATTGAGTAAGGGCAATGGAATGGCACGAATTATTCTGTGACCTGACATGACCCAGCGGTGTTGGTAGGGGTAGGGGTAGTGGTAGGGGTAGTGGTAGGGGTAGTGTAGTGGTAGGGGTAGGGGTAGTGGTAGTGGTAGGGGTAGTAGTAGGGGTAGGGGTAGTAGTAGGGGTAGTGGTAGGGGTAGGAGTATGGGTAGTAGTAGTGATAGGGGTAGGGGTAGATGTAGTGGTAGGGGTAGGGGTAGGGGTAGTGGTAAGGGTAGTGGTAGTGGTAGTGGTAGGGGTAGGGGTAGTGGTAGGGGTAGTGGTAGTGGTAGTGGTAGTGGTAAGGGTAGGGGTAGGTAGTAGTGGAGGCAAAAGTAGAATAGTGGCCCGTGCTGATCCCATCGGACAAGAGGTGACCTATGTGACCTGGCCTGACCCAAAGTGACCGGGGCTGACCCCTTGACCCCGTATCAGCCAAATTTCATCCAACAAAGCCCTCAGAACAGTTCTTTTTTAAATCTCTTCACATTTCCGTCGATATCTATGCTTCTAGACGACACATCGATTTGAATCGAACACCATTCGAAAGCAAATTGGCTGGTGCCGCAATTTTTTCCTACCACGCAGCAAAGCAAGTGGCGCAGCCGCTTGTCTATATTACTATTTGAGGAGGGTGCGTCTGTCCGTTACCGAGGTCCCGACTTGGTCGTGCTTTGCGTGGACTACAGGCCAGACCGTTGCACCTAGCCCGGTGAAATTTGCACAACTTATAGATCAAGGATGCGCGACGTGCCTTTGAGGGGTCTCAGCTCGATCGGATTGATAGGGATCGCGTGGCGCGTGCTCAAAAAGTGCAAATTCGCGTCATAGACTTTACATGTATAAATCGGCGTGCGAAATCGGGCGAAAACGGCTAATTTTGGCCGACACGGGTCCAGTTCCCGTGCAATATCTTGGTGACCAGGGGTCCGACCGGCACGGGGAAAACAGCATCGTGTACAGAATTGAACGGGCTATTGAATGGTGTGCAATGCAGAGGATAGCACGCGCCACGTGCACCGGAGAGGGCACTTTTATTTGAAAAGTTGCGGTTTTTGAGGGATTTTGGAATTAATTTTATTTTTAGGTGACCGTTAAATGGAGCGAGTTGAATCAACGCCTATTTGCAAGAGAAATGTACCGCCTATCATATAAAAATTGTGAAAAGCTGATTGATCCAAATCAAGGTGGTACAAATCACGGGAGAAAATGGTGTTTGTCAATTTTGTGTCACTTTGTTCATCAAAATGGCTTTGCTCCATGATCTGATGTATCTGGCAATCAAAAATGGCACCGTTGGAAAGAGCATTCAATTCTGACCAAGGTTAAGTCTTCATTTTTGCATGATGAGCAACAGTATTCTTAAAAACGTAAATTTTCCAAACCATTGCATCGTCATTTTTAGAGAAATTCATCGATGGCCCTCAAAAGACTTCACGCCAGTTTTCGAATCATTCTAAAGTAGAACGCATGATAATACGACACGGGCACCTCGATGCGATGTATCTTTTTGTTTCTTACAAAATGCTTGGCCGTCAAAAAGCAATCGAACGAAATGGATATCTACCAACCAAATCGACACAGACCAAATCAATACCCACGGGTCAAAAAATCCCCCCTTTGCGTTGCGGAGCACGCGGGTAACCCTAGTCTATATTACTATTTGAGGTGACGTAGTTTCTGTCTATTACGAAGGTCGCGACATGGTGCTACGTAGCGCGGGTTACAGATCACACCGTTGCACCTACCGCGCTGAAGTTTGCGCAACTTATAGATCAAGGAAGCGCGACGTGCCTTTGAGGGGTCTCAGCTCGATCGGGTCGATAGCGAGCGCGTGGCGCGGGCCCGAAAAGTGCAAATTCGCGTCATAGACTTTACATGTATAAATCGGCTTGCAAAAACGGGCGAAAATGGCCAAATTTGCCCGACACGGGTCCGGTCCCGGTGCAATATCTCGGTAACCGTGGGCCCGACCGGTACGGGGAAAACAGCATCGTGTAGAGAATCGAACGGGCTATCGAATGGTGTGCGGTGCAGGGGTTGGCACGCGCCACGTGCACCGGGGAGGACACTTTCTTTTGAAAAATGGACGTTTTGGACGGATTTTGGAATTTATATTAATTTCAGGTGATCGTCAGACGGAATGAGTTGAAACAGCGCCTATTAGCAATAAAAATGTACCGTCTCTCATGGAAAAATTGTGAAAAGCTAATTGATCAAAAACAATGTGGAAAAAATCGCTGAATTAAATGGTATTTGTCCAAAATGTGCCACTAAATAATTACACGGATTTTGCTGCTTAACCTGATACGTTTGACAATTGAAAATGCTATCATTGGAAAGAGCATTCAATTCTCTCCAAGATCCAATCATCACGTTTGCATGACAAGCAACAGTATTCTTAAAAATATAAATGTTTCAAACCTCTGCAAAACGATTTTTAGTGAAAATTATCTACGCCTTTAATTTGTCATAAAACTACGCGCCTAAATTATAAAGCACATTTGACAGATTCTGAAGTGGAGAGCATGCTTATCAGACACGGGCACCTCGATGCGGTGGATACTTTTTCCACAAACCAAAACGTTTAGCCGTCAAAAAGCAATCGACCGAAATGGATAGATAACCCAACCGACACAAGAACAACCGAACACCCGCCGATCGAAAATATCCCTTTTCGCGTTGCGGAGCACGCGGGTCACCCTAGTCTATATTACTATTTGTGGTGACGTAGTTTCTGTCTATTACGAAGGTCGCGACATGGTGCTACGTAGCGCGGGTTACAGGTCACACCGTTGCACCTACCGCGCTGAAGTTTGCGCAACTCATAGAACAAGGATGGACAACGTGCCTTTGATGGGTCTCAGCTCGATCGGATCGATAGCGAAAAAAGTGCAAATTCGCGTCATAGACTTTACATGTATTAATCGGCTGGCAAAAACGGGCGAAAACAGCCACATTTGCCCGACACGGGTCCGGTCCCGGTGCAATATCTCGGTAACCGTGGGCCCGACCGGTACGGGGAAAACAGCATCGTGTAGAGAATCGAACGGGCTATCGAATGGTGTGCGGTGCAGGGGTTGGCACGCGCCACGTGCACCGGGGAGGACACTTTCTTTTGAAAAATGGACGTTTTGGACGGATTTTGGAATTTATATTAATTTCAGGTGATCGTCAGACGGAATGAGTTGAAACAGCGCCTATTAGCAATAAAAATGTACCGTCTCTCATGGAAAAATTGTGAAAAGCTAATTGATCAAAAACAATGTGGAAAAAATCGCTGAATTAAATGGTATTTGTCCAAAATGTGCCACTAAATAATTACACGGATTTTGCTGCTTAACCTGATACGTTTGACAATTGAAAATGCTATCATTGGAAAGAGCATTCAATTCTCTCCAAGATCCAATCATCACGTTTGCATGACAAGCAACAGTATTCTTAAAAATAGAAATGTTTCAAACCTCTGCAAAACGATTTTTAGTGAAAATTATCTACGCCTTTAATTTGTCATAAAACTACGCGCCTAAATTACAAAGCACATTTGACAGATTCTGAAGTGGAAAGCATGCTTATCAGTTATCAGACACGGGCACCTCGATGCGGTGGATATTTTTTCCACAAACCAAAACGTTTAGCCGTCAAAAAGCAATCGACCGAAATGGATAGATAACCCAACCGACACAAGAACAACCGAACACCCGCCGATCGAAAATATCCCTTTTCGCGTTGCGGAGCACGCGGGTCACCCTAGTTTGTTCCTCTTTAGGCAATCATCCCGAATTATTCCGTTAAAAGTTTAAAATGGATAACATATTTTGTAGCCTATGTAGGTTAACAATCGATGATTTGGTACGATACATAGAAATATCCATATAAGTTTTTTTACTTATGTTTACGCATCGTTGTATGATCTATGTATCACCTAACTGGATAATTACGAAGCATTTTGCCAAGCACTTCCAATGACCCTTATTGATAAAAGAAGTCGATTGATAAGCTTTATGGGTGTGTGGGCGTTGAGGGGGGGGGGGAGACAACGTCTCGTCTTCGCCATTTTGTTTTGCGAACGGGCGGTGAACGGATCTTAATAATTTGGTCCCTCAATCAAGCCTTTCTGTTGTTGCGAAATATAAAGGTTTTGAAATGAGAAAAACTCATCGACATGTGTATGCATTGCTGATAACTCAGAAATTGCTTATCTTATATTTTCTTGTTTGATAAACCAAAACGAAACGCCAGTCACCAGAAAATGAGCCATTTATTAGAGTCATTAGATATCCAAAGATATGTAGGTGTTAATACCATAGTGTTAATACTTTGAGGAACCTTCTGCCTTTGCAGCTCATTGCATCGTGCATTACTTATGCTGTTTCTTGACAAAGGGCTTTCAAAGCAATGGCGCAGAGAGGTAATTGTCAATGAATAAATGACATGTGATTCCCATTCTGCTTTTATTCCAGTGAAATGCAGCATAATAATTATACTTTTGTTAGGATAGATGGGAAATTGTTCAGTGCTACACAGTAGCCAGCACTAATTCCGGACAAACGTGCTCAATTACCCAGTCAGTCGTCGTAGACACCAATGGTCCGTGAAGAACCATTCTGCCTTGCCACCTGACACGACCGGTAGTGCGGTAGGGAACTCAGCAACGACAGTCATGTGTATCGTGCATCAGAAAGCCTTCGAAAAGCTCAGCTTACCATTTGTGTTGGAAATCGGTATATATGTTACGGCCCATTTGAAAACCCGGCCCGTATTAATGCTGCCCGGCCCGCATTAATACTGACCGGAGACCTGGCCCGTATTAATACGGCCCCCGGTCAGCCTTAATGCGGGCCGCCTGGCGGTCAGCATTAATACGGGCCGGGCAGTATTAATACAGCCCACTTTTTTCCTCACGGCCATATGAAAACTCGGGCCATATCAAAGCTAGCCAACTAGTCTCTATTCCATGTCTTGGCAAATGCTGCGTATGCCTGCAGTGGTCTTAAATGTCTTATACTTTTTGACTGTTGGCTAGTAAATGTTTGTTTCGTGGTATCTTCAGCGTATAGACCCACCATACCTTGACCTTACACCATACATGACCTTGACACCCACCATAATGCATTGGTACAACATCATTTTACATGTTCCAGTGTTTAAAACCACAACAAGACTAGAAACACGCAGATAATATGAGCCAACATACGCTGAATTGCGATTCCGGCCAAACATGGTCTCGAGGATCAGGTCACAGGTCAAAGGTCATTTGGGTCAGGGTCATGAAATTTTAGAGCAGGTGTAAAATTGAATAGCTCGAGGGTACTGAAAGTTTCGTCGCGATCGGCCGTTTTTTACGCGAGTTATTCGCAAAAAACGAGGGGGGTCCGTTCGACCCCCCCCCCTTATAAGTGCGAGGGTTAAGTGGAAATCAGTGCTAAAGTCCTCGAATTATGACATTTTCAAAATGAAGTTGCCATACTCTTTATGATCACTAGTTATTAAGATCAGATAATGAAACAGATGCGTGATACGCTGATACTCACTGTCGGTCCTCCAGCGGTAATGGAAGAAATGGGCGCGCGGCAGTGTCGGCACTCCCTGAGGTGACCTTGGTTGGGCGATGTGTTAGACCTGCTTTTATTACCCTGGGCAACGTCTAGATGAACATTGCTGGTTGTCTCTACAAAATTATGATAAACCCTCGTTTGTTTTCTCTAAATGGTGTTTTGAACTATTTTTAACCGCGCCCCGCTGGGCTATTCAGCCATACGCGCCCTGTTGGGGGGGGGGGCAGATTCTGCCCCTCCCTAACTTCCGAACCGATGGTCGTAGAAAGACGGGGAAAACGGCAATCGAAAGCTCTCAACAAGGCAGATCTTAAGAGCCCATTTTTTGCTTAAGCAGGTCAGAGGTCAGGTCAAGGTCAGGTCAAGGGTACAAAATGCAAGTTTCTACAGTATCGGCCTTGCACCGTAGTTGCCGAAGAATGGACTGAGACTGATTGCCCAAAACGTGTTCTTAGACTACCAAGACAATATTCGTTGCATACAATGTCATTCAAAGGTCAAGGTCAAGGTCATGTCAGGTCAGGTCAGGTCACCAAAAACAAAATATAGTAAAGGGCATGTGCGACAAATGTTTTATGGGTCACTTTACTCATAGAATTCAATAGGCACACTCAATAAGTGATATGGACCACCTCTGGATGAATTTCAGGTCGAGGTCAGGTCAAGGTCAGGTCAAGTGAGGTCAAATTTTGAAGTTGGGTTTTAAGGCCTAAAAAGGTGTCTATCTGATGCAGTTTTTCACGGCGAATCGAATGGTGCTATTTTTGTTTCCGTACGAGGTCCAAAACTTCCAAAATAAATCATTTTTCAAAAATTTTGTGTGCCGTGACGTCATAAAATTTTGAATAACTCCCACATTTTTGAACCGATTCTTCCAAAAATTGGTATGTAGGTGCACATAGACCACTTCTCTGACATATATTCCGGTTTTTCGATACACTCAAAATTTTGGATTTTATTATCATTTTCCCAAAAAAATTAGTTTTTTTAAGAAAAAAATTTGGGCCAAAATCCAAAATTTTCAAAAAACCGAGATAGCCATTTGATAGACAAAGTGGAATCACGCATAACCTTTTTTGTTATGTCTTGATTCCTTTAAAAATGAAGATGTTAGCGGCGTTTGAAATTTTGCCGTTTTTGAGGCGAAAATGGCGAACATGACGTCACTAAAACGTCAATTTCTCAAAAAAATTTCCGACGGATTTCGCTCAAATTTTCAGGGAACGTGTCAAGTTGATGCATGATAAGGAACCGAAAGTTTGACGTCGCTGGCATAACGCGTTTAGAAGTTATTGGCGAAAAACGGGAGGAGAGCAGATTCTGCCCCCCCCCCCAGCGGGGCGCGGGTTAATCACGTATAATAGCATCTATTTTCTCGAGCACGTTTTGTTCCATATCATTGCCGAGCACTAGTTTGAACTGCTTGCCCAATTCACTGCCTTTCGATCTGTTCGCTAGTCTCGGGGTATGTGTTCCGGTCTTGTAATCGAATGGTTGCGGGTTCGAGGCGGGGTTGGCGAATATTTACACATGGCGTTCAACTTTTATCAGTAAGCCGCCGTCTATAAAGACATGCTAATGTAATTGATTTTGCAGCAGACGGATAAGTTTTGAAATAAAAGGTGGGCAGCATTCATACTGCCCACCTAAATCGGCCGCATTAATACCGACCGGCAAGGCGGCCCACATTAATGCTGACCGGCCCGTATTAATACGGGCCAGGTCTCCGGTCAGTATTAATGCGGGCCGGGCAGCATTAATACGGGCCGGGTTTTCAAACGGGCCGTAACATATACATATTTCGTGACATGCCATGGGCATTTTAGTGGACGGTCTGATTACTTCAAAACTCATGGCCTTATCTGTTACCATAGTTTGAGAGCTACCATGAAGTATTAAATGAATTGCAGATAAGTACCTATAGGCGTGACTTATGTCCGGAACACCTGTTGACAGTGAACTTCAACCGCCAGTACGAGAATGTGCCTCCAGACGAGCCAGGCGCCGCCACAATCAAGAAGATTATCAGCGCCAAAAAGGCGCAGTGAGTTCTGCTCTCATTTCGCCAAGCATGTGCTTACTAGAGCTTTTTACTCAGCCACCATATTCTGATCTACTGCGCTTCCATGCTTGGCTTGCTTCAGTGCAGTGATAAGACGTTCGGGAGTTTTTTTTTGCGCAGTTTTACACGACTATCACCGCTTGTCTAATGCTTCGCTCCCGCTCTAATTATGCGTGAACACCCCCGCCCAGCTATTCGCCCCAAGTCGAAGGCGCGCTGCCAAGACGCTCTCGCTACGCGACCCAGAACTTGACGTATGCGACAGGTGCGTGTCGACCGCGGTTTTTGGCCGCCGTCTCTGGTCGCCCAGACACGCAGGTGACATCCACACATCCATCTACCGATACTGGAGTTAAAAAACCAAAAACTCCCCGATTCACAGCCACCCGTACAGTGTAAGCAACTCAGAACTGGCTTACACTACATGGTGCACTGTGAATCGCGGATCATATGATTTTTTCTTTAATTTGGTTGCAGAACGCTATCATTGCTTCAGTTCTATCGGATCAATAAGCAAGATTGGCTGAGTACATCTGAAAGACGCCCACAGGCGTGCACTAACAATTTTACGCCACTGAATGGTACTCGCGACGCCCCTCCTTTGGCTCTGGGCCAGCGGGCACCGATTTCATGGTCACCGGTGACGGACAGCCATTTCTGGCACCCGAGGAGCTGACAGCCTACCAACTGACGTCAGCACTTTTTTATTGTCTTAAATTGTTGGCAAGGCAACCTTCTCAGAGCGCTTTTCTTTGATTTAGTTGTTAACTAAAAGATGCGTATTTTCTTCAGGTCCCATTTTAATCTTGGGTTGGCAGTCATCACATCATAGAAGCATTAGAACTATAATTTGCACTATTCATTTTTGTCGAATGAATGATTTCCTGGATCATTTACCATTTTTTTCCCAGAAGTATTGAAAAACAATAGATATTTGGCAGTGGTAACTGGTAATTGTCACAATTCTAAGCAAATGTCATGATAAATTGGAGCGGTAAAATGGAACGCATCTTTCATAATCACCAACAGCGGAAAAAATCCTTGTGCTATTAGATATGAAGATTCGGCGAGGCTGGAATGGTTCTGAGCACATGCGTTTATTGATGCGTGGTAGTCACGACTCAGAACATTGCTGAACATGAGACATGTAAGTTATTCGCTGCTTTTTAGATTTAGTGACATAGATATAGTTTCCTTTCAGCATTGCTGCTTTGCTGTGCAGTGTGCACTGCACTCACCGCACCGCCATCCTGCTTTCAGAATGTCACGGGAAGCGCTACACTCCAAAGGGCAGCGAGCACGGGCAGCGGCCCGAGGCCCTGGATGTCGCGCCCGAGCCAGAGCAGTAAATACGAGAGTTTTTAGACTCCCTCAATTACCGCATTCCTTAGCTGATTCTTGCGAGAACTGTACGCATTCGGTAGTGTATGTACATATTTGGTCATGTTAGTGCCAGTTTTATTTTGTCCACTAGGTAGTGGTTTCAGTTTGATGCATCTTTTATATTCGATACATGTATATAAAGTTATTTAGATAGCAATGTCTGATATAATATATAAATCAATATATAGATACTTTAGATGAAGCTACCATAAACAGCAATTTAACACGCGCAGTGGAAGGGTGGGCGGATTTCGCCCACCCCTCCTGTTTTTCGCCAATAACTCGCGCCGCAAAGACAATATAAGTGTGAAATTCGGCTACTTGTCCAGAATTGAATTGCAGATCTTCTCGTGCAAGATGTAAGAAAATCGGTTCGCAACTTTTCTAGTAATAGCGGTGTAAATTCAAACATCCTGCCGCCGCGGCGGCGCGGCGGCCGGCGCCAGCCGTTACGCGCCGCCTGAATTGTAGACTGTGCCGGGGCGGGAAGGTTCCGTCTTTACATCACGCTCCTCAGTGGCGTATCCAGGGGGGAGGCCAAGAGGCCATGGCCTCCCCCTTTGGCATCAAGCATGCAAGTGGGCCCTTTGGATCACTTGAGTGCAGTGACGTACCCAAGGCGGGCCACGGAGGCCCCGAGGGGCCCCTGGTCACCTGAGGGGCCCCTGGTTATCTGGGGGACCCTTGGCTACCTAAGGGGTCCCTGGTTATCTGACAGGCTCCTGGTTATCTGACAGGCCCCTGGTTATCTGAGGGGCCCCTGGTTATCTGAGGTGGCCCCTGGTTATCTGAAGGAGACCTGGTTACCTGAGGGGCCCTTGCTACGGGTCCTGATTACCTGAGGGGCCCTGGCTATCTGAGGGGCCCCTGGCTACCTAAGGGGCCCCTGGTTATCTGAGGGGCCCCTGATTACCTAAGGGGCCCGTGATTGCCTGAGACCCCTGTTTTTCTGAGGGGCCCCTGGTTACCTGAGGGGCCCCTGGTTATCTAAGGGACCCCAGCTACCTGAGGGGCCTCTGATCTCTTGGGTGGCCCCTGGCCAGTGTCCTGAAGAAACCCTGGTCACCTTAGGGGCCCATGTTTACCCGGGGATTACCTGGTTATATGAAGGGCCCCTGCAGTCACATGAAGGTATTTAGTTACCCGTGGAGCCCCTGGAATAACCGGCCCCGGGTTATCAGAGGGTCCCCTAGTGACCTGGTGGGCCCCTGGTCAATTGAAAGGCCCCTGGTCACCTGAGAGGCCCCTGATCACTTGGATTCAACGGCATAGCCAGGGGCGAGGGGCACGTGTCCGTTATAAGGTTTAGGGTCCCCTCGGGCCCGGGGGACCCTGCGGTACCAATTGGCAGCAGAGGGTTCGCGCTGGCCACGCTTCAACTGGAAAGGACACCACAGGGCTTGTGAGAACACCCCATGGGCTCTAGTGTAGTCACACTTTCTCCAGAAAGGCCCCACGCCGGGTTCTGAGGGACCTTGCCGGCCTCTGAGGGACCTTGCCGGCCTCTGAGGGACCTTGCCGGCCTCTGAGGGACCTTGTCGGCCTCTGAGGGCCGTTGCCGGCCAATGAGGGATCAGCTGTAAGGGCCCCCATACCCGTTTGATATGGCCTCACGGTCCACACCAGTGTTTCTGATGGCCTTCACTGCCACCTCTAAGGGCCCCACACCAGTGCCTCTTAAGGGCTTACTTCGGTGGCTCTGAGAGCCCCCACACCGGCGCCTCCGAGGGCCCTAGGCCAGCGCATCTGACGACCACTTACCAGTGACTCCGAGGGCCTCTTACCGGCCTGTGAGGGTCCCTTGCCGGCCTATGAAGGGCCACCAGTAACTTTCAGGGTCAAACTGCGTCAAACTATCTTAACATGCCATTTGATGGCCCTCATAGGCCAGCGTAGGGCCCTTAGAGGCCAAGGCTGAGCCCCCAGAGACTAGCGTGGAGCCCTCAGAGGTCGCTTTGGCGGCCATAAAGAAGCTTAGACTTGAGCGTGGGACCCTTTGACGCTTGCGTAGAGCCCTAAGGAGCCAGCGCTCAGCCCTCTATGGCCAGCGTGGGACCCTCTAAGGCCATTGTGGGGCCTTCTAAGGCCAGTGTGGGACGCTCTATGTCCAGCATGGGGCCGTCTATGTCCAGCGTTGGGTCTTTTAAGCCCAGAGACATGGGACCTTCTTTGGTCAGATTGAGGTCCATTGGCCACGGAGACCAGCTTGTGGCCCTCTGAAGACAATGTGGAGCCCTTTTAGGCAAGTGTGGGGCCCTCTGTGACCAGCGTGAACCCTCTGAGGCCAGCGTGGGGCCATCTGTCATTTGACTCCAGACTTCAGAAGCTGGTGCTTGGCCAGTCAGAAGCCAGCGCGGGCCTTCATAGGCTGGCGTCGGGCCATTAGAGACCACCTCGAGGGCCTCGGCAGCCACTCTTCAGACCTTATGCATGTTTGGGCCCCTGAGACCCTAAGGTAGGAGTGGCCCTTAAAGGCATGCGTGGGACCCTCAGGGGGCATCATGGGGTTCTAGAGACCGGCGTGGGTTCGAGAGCGGCATAGGGATATCAGAGACTGACTCAAAGGCTCCCAAGAGCCAGCGGGGGGCCCTGTGAGGTTAGCCATAGCATGGGTCTCCTGAGGCCATTATGGGGCCCGGAGGCCAGCGTGGTTCACCCTGTTGCCGGTGTGGGGCTTTCAAAGGCCAGAATGAGCCTTCAGAGGTCGGAGTGAGGCCAATGTGGGCGACATAGAGCCATCAGAGTCTAGATCAGAGCTCAACCCGAGTCGGGCCCTTTTAAAGTTTAGGGTATCAGCCCTCGACCAGAGCAAGACACTAAGAGACTGGCATCTGCCCTTTGAAAAATGTTACAATCTTTAAAAAAATGGCAAAGACATTTTGCTTTTGATGATCTTTAGTGACCCTAGCCGCTAGGGTCACTAAAGATCAGTAGGCATATAGTTTTTTTTGCTTTGGTCGTCGCTAGGGCCTAGCGACGACCAAAGCAAAAAAAAACTTTATGCCTACTGCTGAAAGAAATTGTACGCTACAGAGCTATCGATATCGATGCCTTTTTCACGTTCCAACATTCTATTTTTAGATTGCCGAGTGTGCCTAAAAAGGCTCCCTCACATGGCGAAAGTGGCAAAGAACCGCACCTGGGTGTGAGTTAAGTACGCTACTACTGGGGCCCCTAAGGTAAGGATGGGGCCCCTCGAGCAGGTTTGGCCTCCCCCTTTCCAAGATCCTGGATACGCCACTGACGCTCCTTACCGCTGATTATGCTCGATTCGCGTCAAATTTAGTGAGAAGACTAAGAAATGTACAGGCAATCTTATGGTCAAAGAAATGTGAAAATCGGCCGGTAAAAACTTGAGTTATGAGTGTGCAAACACAAACTTGTGATTTCCGCTTTTCCCGCTACGGCCGATCCCGCTTCAGCCGGCGACATCTTACTCTTATCAGGCTTCTAAGTTCTAACTGCCATATTTATTGTTTGATTAACTAGAAATTCACCATACATACTCATAA
The DNA here is from genome assembly GCF_019059575.1 of Amphibalanus amphitrite. Lineage (NCBI taxonomy): Eukaryota > Metazoa > Arthropoda > Thecostraca > Balanomorpha > Balanidae > Amphibalanus > Amphibalanus amphitrite. Next base: position 16,158 of record NW_024881808.1, read on the forward strand.
ATGTATGTTCTTTCGTATAGTGAAAAAGAAAATCGGCCGTTAACTTTTTGAGTTAACGGCGTGTAAACGCAAAAAAAGTCGCTTATACTCGTATGACAGATTTGACCACATTTGACCTCATTTGACCTTGAAGATGTTGACCTAGGGTCATGAAATTCACACACAACAGAGTGACTTAGGGCCCCCACCTACCCTCCAAATTTCGTCTTCCTAGCTCCACTGGGAGCTGAGATCTTGGGGGGGGGGGGCACCATCCGCCCTCCCCCCTTCCACTGGGCGTAGTACTCGCAACCCTTCCACTGCGCGTGTTAATAACATCTGCACTTGCAGTAGTATCATGTAATGCCTTTTTTATTTCCATATTTATTTTCATTTAAGGTTTTATATTCAAATTAAAATAACTCCGCCGTGATACGCGCACACTCATTCCGATTTTAACAACCTTTACCTGCGCCTTGTTATGTTTATAACTCGGAGTTCTGCCCTATCCCTCGCCTTCCCTGCCCGGCAGAGAAGCTGAGCCAGCGGAGGTGCCCAATATTCCCGAGGCGGCCATCCGCGCCCCGCCCGGGGAGGGGTGTCCCCGCTGTGGGGGAGCTGTCTTCGAGGCCGAGCGGATGAAGTCGAGATTCAGGGTCAGTCGCAGAGGGCTATTTATGATAAAAGTGTGCCAAGTAGTGGAGCTAACGCGCATTATAAATGTCTCGTTCCCTAAAAATATTGGTTGGGGTGAAATGTGTAAAAACGAAATATTAGCAATGCAAAATATGTAAGAACAAAAATGTTTTATGTCTTATGTGACTCTTGCTGACTGCATGACTCCGATGTTTGCAGAGCTATCACAAGCCCTGCTTCAACTGTAAGGCGTGCCACAGGATTTTGGACTCGACCCTTGCCTGTGACGGACCCGACAAGGACGTTTATTGCAAGCTGTGCTACGCGAAGAAATACGGACCAAAGGGCTACGGGTTTGGTGGCGGAAAGGCATTCCTTCAGTCGGACATTATTGCGTGAGTTAGCGTCCTCCGATGCCTGTTATTAGTGGATGGAAAATTCAGGTTTACTCATAATGCACGCAAAAGAAAGGTGGAATATGTGATCAATGAGGCGTTAACCATGAACATGTTTTATCGCTCCAGGCTCATGGTATTACTGACTGTTGACTTAGCAACATAACTCATTTGATGATTACTTTCCAGACATGTCCGCGCGACGTCTGTTTGCTAAGAGCTTCAGGTAGTTGTTCAATAATCGTTCATTGTTACATATGTATTAGAAAATAGGGACGCTTCGGCTTACACCCAACACGGTCACGCTCAGGTGTGTTCGCGAAGCATTAGCACAATTGCATTGATCATGTCTAAATCAATATTAGCTGCGTGCTTGTAAAATACGCCAGTGCGCCAGACCTCCCGTGCTTAGGTCATCCAGTAAGGTGGGCATTGGCATGACCTACTCGGGCCTTGATAACGACCTATCAACCATAAACCGGCATCCATTGGCCTGGATGGCGTGCCGCTATCGGATGTAGCAAACTGACCCGGCATTGACACGCGCTCGATCGGCATCACGTAAGTGTCACCCCCTATGAACTGGCACTGACCTGCCATCGACCTGTCGCTTGCCTCACTCTGACCTGTCACTGACCTGACATAGGTCTGTCGCTGACCTCGCCCTGACCCGTTTTTAGGGCCGAGTCACCGCAGAGTAAGCCCGAGTGGGTGAAGCTGGACCGAACCACCATCCGCCCGACCGAGGGCTCTGGCTGTCCGCGCTGCGGAGGAGCCGTCTTCGCTGCCGAACTCATGATGTCAAAGGGTCAGGTCAGTCACCTGTATTTTTGTTCACCTTGGTGCAATGTGCGCAAACTATGATGAATCTGGCGTCGATGGTCGGAATACATAAGCATGAAAAGTCGCTTGTTTTTCATAAATGTCGAATTAATTTGTGTCGCAAAATACCTAAACTAGTCTATTGATTAGTATATATTTATTTATCGATTTATTTATCTACTAATTATTTATCTATTTATTTGTAAAATTTTGCTCGTTGAATAGAGAAAGTGCGAGACGTTCCACCCACAGTTCATTTGAAGCTGTATCACAAAACAAATTTTCGTTGAAACAGTTGGAAGCTTTGGTTATTCTGAAGCAGCTAAATCCCTTCCTATAGGAGTGGCACACTTCGTGCTTCAGCTGCCGCGACTGCAAACGGCCGCTGGACTCGACGATCGCCTGCGACGGTCCCGACTCCGAGATCTACTGCAAGCTCGACTACGCCAAGCGGTTCGGACCCAAGGGGTTCGGCTTCGGGCACACCCTGGTGTCGTTTATGCACGGAGATGAACAGGAGAACGCCGAGTGAGTTCCATATTTCATCTCCTCACAATAGCAGTATTTATTACGGTTTATCGGCTAACGCACCAAACTTGACCAAATCTGCACCAAGTCTCTTTTTCAACAAATATTTTCAAATCATGAACTTTTTCAGTGTTTTGATAAAAGATATTTTTTATATCTTTATAAATATATAAGATATAAAAAATATCTGAGTGTAAAAGAGTCTGTATATTATCAGACCCTTTTGATAAAAGAGTCTGATAATTTGAAAACCAGGTAGGTATGTAAGCAAATGTGCAACTCAAACTGATAACTTCGTAGAAACACAATAAAACTAATTTGACCAAATTTGCGCCAAATCTGCACCAAATGTAAACCAAATGTGAGCCAAATAGCCGCCGTGAGAACGGCTAATATAAACTTCGGGGGGGGGGGCTTATGCCAATTATTTGAGGTGCTACTACGCTTTGTTCTAGCCTTGTTTTACATTTATCAGACATGGTTCCGTTTTGTCACTAAATTACAATTTAATAACTTACTTAGTAGGATTCACAGTACAAAGCCTGTTATCAGAGATATTGCACGCACTCAAGTGTATTAATCCGATCCAATATTATCGCGTCATGCAAGACATGCTTTCTGAAGTTGATGAGCTGGCTGTAAGTATGCTAATGTCAACTGCAAATGTGTGATGTTACGGTCCTATCCCAGTTGCCACTATGCCCCATGATAACACGAAGTCTGCTATTACTTTATTCATTTATGTGTAATGAATGTGGTGCGTTATACATGTTCAAAACAATCTTGCATTCTTATTCAAACCGGTCAAATATCAAATTCAAAGTTGGTAAGGGAAACACATATGGTTGCAAGATTGACGTCTCGTTAACCATTCGTTTGGAGTCGTTGTATATACGATGGCGTACTCGTAATTACTACGCTTGATCGGCGTTTGGCTTGTTACATGCGAACATTCCAAGCAGGAATATGGCCTCCCTCCTTGATTGCAATTACCCTTTCTCCAGAGAGAACGTCCAGCCAGCGGGCCACACGAACATGGGGCCCAAGGCTGCCCCAGGCGAGGGCTGTCCGCGGTGCGAGTTCGCTGTCTACGCTGCCGAAAGGATGCTCCATAATGGCAAGGTAATGCAGCGAACCGGCTTAACCCTCAAATACCAAAGTTGTTCTTTGGAGGCAATGATTGGTGAGGTAAATAATATGTAGCTCAGATATCCAGAGTCTCGCCAATTTGTCATGTCTGATGTCTCTTTCTTAGTTTTGCCATTATCCACTCCATTTCGCGCTTCGTTATCCTGTCATTATCCTCTCCAACTCCCTCCCCGCAATCCCTTTATAACACCTTGTTATCCTTGTCACCTTGTTATATGTCAAAATCATCACGGGAGCCGCAAATGACCGCTGTATCCCGTCGCCACTCTCTGTCGACAGGCCTACCATCGACACTGCTTCAGCTGCGTCCAGTGCAGCCGCGGGCTGGACTCGACCAACACGTGCAGCGGGCCGGACCACGAGCTGCTCTGTCGCACGTGCTATGGCAAAATGTACGGCCCGCACGGCGTGGGCTTCGGCCAGGGGGCCGGCGTGCTCAGCATGGGCTAAACTGGCGGAGGAAAGGAGCTGGGATGGACAGCTAGCACATGGATGGGATGAGGCGACAGAGAAAACAACCGGAACGGACATGGATGTGCTGAATTGGCAGAGAGGAAACTGTAGTTGACGGTACACGACGTTGTCGATGTCATGGTGTAACAAGCATTATCGCAATATTGAGTAAGATGGAAATTAGTATTAAGCTGGCGTTGCATGCTTCAGTTTCATTGCAATTGCATGACAATGCGATGCTATCATTTAGAGACAGCGAATTTTGTGGTAAATGACATCAATGTTGAAATGAGATGACATCAAACGAAGCTAATGCTTCACCCTGCTATAGACAATGCATGACAATGCACACCTTGTAGCTAAGAATGCTGAATTTGTCGGAGATCGCGGTGTCCAGGCGATACCTCGGGACACACAGGATCAAGCTGTTGCCTTTTTTTTGCGTTGGTGACTGGAAATATGGCCACGAGGTTTTATCTTCCTGTTGATAAGTATGGCAATAAATGATGGTCTGAAAACATCAACGAATCTCGAGTTTTCCCGTACACGCGACGAATGACGCCTTAGAGTATGATAGTGACATTGAATACATATTGCAGCATACCTACCTTTTGACATTAAATTGAAATTCAGTGCACAACTGAGGCTGAAAGAGTATTGTGAACATTTACTTGTTCCAATGGATCTATTTCATGTGTTTTACTATTTTCCGTTCATTATATACCAGTATAACGCCTTTTGGGGCGACTAACGGAGCGAGCGAGAGGGTGAGCCTTGCACGTGCGAAATTTCGACGAGGTACCTCCAGCTGACTTGTGCACGGCACCCTACTAACCGGTCTCTAGCGATGTGCCAAATTTGAGTACAACCGGCCCAGCCGTTCTCGAGATCTGGAAGCGGCACCCTGCACGTGCGCACGTGCAAAATGGGTCCCAACTGAGTTTTGCACGGCACCCTACTAACCGGTCCCTAACCATGTGCCAAATTTGAGCGCCATCGCACGGACGGGCCGCGCGCCAGCTTAGGGCGAATTTAATCAAGAAAGTGACTTTCGAAAATCTGCTTGAAATATGGCTGAATGTATAGGAAATTGCCTGAATTTTATGAAACCACCTGAATTTTACACATATGGCAACTTTTAGGGGGTGATTTGACTACTCAAAGTGGACAAATTGTTGGCCTTCTCATATCCTACCGATTTGCGGGCAAGAACGCGACTTTTGTAACGCAAGTTTACATAGTGTAATACATATTGAATTGATATAAATCATACACCATTGTTCTTCCCAATGTCTCTAAAAAACGATAGGATAACTTGCAATACTGGCTGACCTATCGTCTGCACGTTACGACTGATAGAATCAAACCAATACATGCATAGCGTTTTCATAACGATGTTTCATGAAAACCGAAGATTTCAACAACTACCGCCGTTTGCCGCCACGTCAGATCTAGCATGATTGCAATTTGCCAGCATTTTTTGACTTGGCCCGACCTTTTTTTCCTGCTCGAACTTGCTCGCCTCACCGGTAGCTCGAGTTTAAACATGACCGACCGACGGCACGCCGCTCGGCCATGACCCAGCCGCGCGCCGTGACCTGACCTGGGGGCGGACGGTGCGTGACCCGACAGGATCCGGAATGACGTGTGGTTTTTAGTCCCGCCCATTGAGTGATGTCACTGTCTACAGCAGCCAATCATCGAGCCTGTTATTATGGGTCAGGATGTGTGTCAGCTAGTCATTGGGTGGCAAATGTATCGTAACCTATTTCGAGAGTATGAAATAAGTCCTCTTTGGCCACGATGATTTCGATTATTGGTACCTGATCATTCCTGTCCCGTACTGCTGCTTTCCGTACACCCGGCTGAGGTGCAGGAGGCCTTCAGGACCAGGATGGGGCTGCGCGTGGACGAGCCGCGGGCAGGAGGCAGTGGCAACTCCAACGACGGCAACACCGCCCGCCGCGCCTTCCGCTCACCGACCGAGTTCGCGGCCTCCACCAGCGTCGACCAGGAGCTGATCGACCGGGTCGGCACGGTGCTGCAGGCTGTCAGCTGTCTGCACCGACTGGACATCGACGCTCTCTCCGCGTACTGCCGCCGCACGGCTGAGCTGTACGTGGAGAGGTACATGTCCACCACGCTGCACAAGCTGCTGAGCCACTCCGCGGCCGTGGTGGAGTCTTGCCACCTCCCCATCGGTATGATGTCTGAGGAAGCAGCAGAGGCTACCCACAAGCGGGTCCGCCAGTACCGCCTTCGACACACCCGCAAGGATTCGAGGATCCACACGATGTCGGACCTCCTGGGCTACCTGCTCGTGGCGAGCGCTGGGTCTGCAGCGCCGGGGGAGGGGGAGGGGGAGGGGGAGGGGAGGGCAGGGGGGAGGGAGAGAGAGAGAGAGAGAGAGAGAGAGAGAGAGAGAGAGAGAGAGAGAGAGAGAGAGAGAGAGAGAGAGAGAGAGAGAGAGAGAGAGAGAGAGAGAGAGAGAATCAGCTACGTCGTGACGACGGCACCGACAGCAGTGATGTCGACAGCGACGACTGCCACAGCAGCAGTGACTGTTCAGCAGTGACAGCAGTGACTGGCAGAGTCGAACCAGCGCGGCGTGTCGTGAGAGTGTTCAAAGTGTATGTATGTAACATGTGATGCAATACATATGTATCGTGTGTTTATACTTTTTCGATTATCGAATATATCGAAAGCATCAGGGATGACCCAAAATGCCTAAATATACCCATTTAAACCATTTGAAAAACATATTGAGAAATATTAACAACGCTACGAATAAATTCGCCCTAAACTGGTTAACGGCCCCACTGTGCATCGGTCCAGCCGTTCTCGAGATCTGGAATCGACCCCTGCACGTGCGCACGTGCAGCAGCTCCCCAATTCTGGCACATGGATATGCATTGCCTAGCGGGTGCCTACCTATGTACATGCCAACTTTCAGCGCAATCGGCCAAGTAGTTACCCAGATATTGCAACAATTACAAAAGTGACACCTCTTCGCTTTGCACGTGGCACGTGCATAAAGGGTCACCCTCATGCATCGGCAATAGTCCAATACTTGGTAGAAGGAATGAAGCTACCCTACAAAAATTACCGCGTGTAAATCGGTCAAGTGGTTGCTGAGATATAAGCGTCGCAGAATCGTGACCACGGCCGGCCGGTCGGCCGGCCGCTCATACTCAGAAATTTCCGTTAATCTAAGGAAAGACTACGCTCGCTTCGCTCGCTTCGTAACCACCATTATGTATGTTCGCGCGCTGTACAAGTGGATATGTTAATCGTTATTTCATCTACTTCGGAACAACACAACACTTAACCCTCGCGGGCCCGGGGGGGGGGGCGTTTTTCGCCCACCCCCCTGGCGAATATTTGCGATAACTCCCGAACGCTTAGGGATAGGAAGGCGAAACTTTCAGTACCTTTTCTCCCATCAATTTGACATCTTCTGAAGTAAAAAATTTGGACCTAGCCCCCTTGATGACGTCACAAGGTCCATTTTTCTAGACCCCTGCACGGCAAACTTCGGCGTCACAGACGCAAACTTCAAATAGCTGCTAAAAATAGAGTTTTAGAGATAAAGACAAATTACGAGCACGGCTGTGTAGCGTTTGACCTAGAGAAAAATAGAAAAATAGTTTTGGTGACCTGAGGTCAGAGGTCAGGTCGACGACCCCGAAATGTGGTTTTAGTTTTTCGCAAATAACTTCGACAAAAATGGTCCTAGAGCTACGGCAGTGGTACCATCGCATTCGCCTTGTCAAGCCGCGTCGAATGATATATATTTTGTTCGGAAAAGGTCAAGTTTCATGTTGACCTCATGTGACCTCGAATGACCTCTGGTTGACATTGACACATGAAAGGTCGTTTATGATGGATTTGTACCCGTTGATCACGAATCTGGCATCTATTTTCCTCTAAGCCTTCAGTTAGAGCTTCCGGATGGCAAAATTGTCTTATTTATTATTACTAACTTGAATCAGTGAAATAGCCTCTAGCAGGGATACTCTTCTGTGACCTTGACCTTTGAGCAGCCTTGTATCTTAAGATGAACCACAAATAGGGAACTGATAAGCCTCAAAACATTTCAAAACATCTTGGAAGTTAGCACGCAAGATGTGCGAAAAAGTGCCAAGTTTGAGGTCAATTTTGAGCGTTACCTTGACCTTGACCTTTGATTAGGAGCACATTTTCAGAATCCTCAGATTCTCTTCTTTCGTTTGACACCCAATTTTGCCGGTTTGATGCAGCCTGCCGTCCTCTAGAAGGCTTATTTTGAGATCACTTTACATGTGCCGGTTTTGGCCTTTGACCTTGACCTCTGACCTTGAAAATTGACCTGAGGTCAAAAATTTTAGGTGCATTGGAATCGTCTCGTAAGGACATTTCGTTTGGTATCGCTTTTGCTTCCGTAGCTCCCCTTATTTACGGAGTTAGACAGGGGGCGAAAAACGCCCCCCCCGGGCTGCGGTGGTTGGGATTAACCCCCGGGCCCGGCCGGGTTAATTTGCAAATACAGAGATGCTTGCCTTTACGTTTTAACCACTCCTTTGGCGCACTCGATGACAATAAAGAAGTAATGAAGGGTTTTCCAAGATTGTCAATGTCTGAATTATACCCTTCATATAATTACCATAGTTATTTATTACACTATGTAATTACGGTGCACTTTGCAGGCCTTTTCATCTCTTAGAAAATAAAGCAGAATGATGTCACATGGTTGAAATGGACGGACGCTCTAATCAGTAAATGGCACATACCTATTAGCCACATACTGGTATGTTCATTGACTACCTACACTATAAACAATGTCTTCCGGCACGACTCATATACCTACATTTTGATGCTCTGTACAGTGTTCTCAACGACATTGAGCTCTACTTTGAACTGCTGCGTTTCTCCACTTAGTTCTGTCACGGTGACTATAGTTCTGTAACATCAGTAAAGCGTAAAATATGCCAACCGACCGGACACCACGGTAGTAACGGCGCATAAAATTGAATCGTAGTGAATTGGCAGCGCCTAAAAACCGCTGAACAGGGCAACAAATGTGTCACGCTGAACCCTGATAGCCCACGCTGTAATGGGGTACGGAAAATTCGCTCATGTCCACGCGCCCTAAAAACACTCCTGTCGCAATGTTAGTAAAAAAAAACATCAATGATAAGAAATTATGTTGATATATGGTACATCACCAAAAACACGCACTGGCTCCATTCGCCATCGGTAGTACATTATGGGGCACAGAGTACACCGAGCGCAGGCCACCAATGACCATACGTTAAAGGTGGTGTGTTGACATACACCGCGCAGGGTCTGAGACAGCGTGTGTCGCTGTGCCGGCCACCGACAGTGGGCGCCAACACGCACCCCATTACAGTGAGTGAGCTGGCCGAGCAGGGGGCTGTCTCAATGTTGTGTGAAACGATCCCACAATACGCTTTGACGGGTGTGTGCTTACTTACATAGACACACGCAACTGGTGGAGGGAGCGAAAGATGAAAAATAAAGGCGGCCAGGTCTGGTCAATAACCCTTTGACATAGCGAATGAATGCAATTGGGTGACATTCGTCGTTTTTTTGGGGGGTGGGGGTGGGGGGGGGGGGGTGCGGGGGGGGGGGCTGTTGCGGCCACTCATCACGATATTCGCCTTACTGAAACAGACCATACCTACCTACATTACGAAAATGTTATAAGGTCTGCCTAACAAATGCATGAATTACCCATTAGGTTAGATATAAGGTTGAAATAAGGCAATTGGGTATCAGCATATGTAAACAATCATTCATATGCTGAAGCTTGTCAAAATGAAACAACAACCTTGCTATTTATTAGCCTTACTTCAGGACTTCATTTTTTTCCAGACCGAAAAATGAGCGAACAATGTATTATAGAGCAAATACGACACATATGTAGTAGCACACACGAAGCGCGAACCTTGAGGGACATGCATGATTCAAGTAGACTGCTAGGTACAGACAAAACACTTAAAAAACTTCATAACTTTCTTGAGTCTAAGTCATTTGTTCATTGGTCGGTGAGGCATCCGACGCGCGGCGTGCCGAAACACCGCTCCGTCAGCCCACCAGTGCACACCGCCACGATTCGCACTATGAAAAACACCATCTCCAGCATGGTGATGACGCTGGCGCCGATGAAGAGACTGAGCTGGCCGCCAAACGCGCTCAGCCAGTCCATCAGCGTGGCTTTACTCAGCTGGATTACCCGCGAGACGAGGGACGGGTAGAAGACCATCACCACGGAGAAGGTGGAATTGTGCTCGGTGTCGACCGGCACGGGAGAGCCGCCGAAGAACGCCTCGTTATCCAGCATCGGCCTCTTGATCGGAGAGCCGTCCGATACGACGTCGTAGATGATTTTCTGACATTGATGAGGGCAGTCGACCTTTGTTATCTGATGGCCAGGGGCCTGCCAGTCGCGCTGGCAAGCAAACATATCCAGAGGCTCACAGACATTCACCTTGCGCGGGTCGTCGCCGTTCCGTAGGGTGATGGCGTGCTGACAGCCGCAAACCCTGCGCATTTCAGAGTTGTACAGTGCTCCCCGACAGGATAGTGGCGGTGTTTTGGAGCCATGTGGGGGTATGTCGGTGCAGGTTTTCTCGGAGAACGGGAGCAGTCCTGTGAATTCTCCGGTCCGGTCCACCTGTGAAGGAAGTGAAAGACTCACTACCTACCTCATTTAATCAAACAGACATCAGGATATGATAGGAAAGAACTCGGCTTACCAAAAACGTATAAGAAGTTCTAACACAGCGGACGCTGGAACCAACCTCATCGAGCTTCATATTGAGCTCATCCAAAAGCAATTCCAAAATGCTAATGTCTGCGTTTAACTATAGCCATTGTTTGTGTTTTTAGCAGCCTATGCCCAACCATTCAACGGCTGGTTAGGAGAAAATGAGCACGTGTTTATCAAACTTCATCGGTCGTTGCCACTCACCATGCCCAAGCCTCTAACCCGTTTCGTCTCTGTTTCTAACCCTGACCGTTCTCTCACCCTGTCCGTTCTCTCACCACTCCCGCTCTCTTACCGTATCCGTCCTCTCACCCTGCCAGTATTTCTCACCACAGTGTGTGTGACCGAGAGCCGGGTGACGGCGCCGACTGTGGCGATGAACGTCTGCTCGATGACCGACTCCATTGGCAGGATGTAGTGCGGCGTCAGGATGATCCGGTTCCCCTCCTGGGCCGGCACCAACGAAAACCGCATGTCCCTCTCCGCGACTGTGGGACAGGAGTGGGCGCAGCTGTTAGACAGGGAAAGTCCCGTGCAGCGATCATCTGCTTCCTTGAAACCTACGCACACAAATTTAGCGCGTGAATCTGTAAATCATCGGACGTCCGGCACCGGGTGTTTGAATCCGAGTCCTCAAGCATCTCGAGCTAATGTATACCATTCGCGGCTCGCGCCAGCAGGGCCACTAAATTCGATAAACTTTTCACATCGTTTTGTGCGAAGTAATGCGTTATCCGCCACAATAATTAATATGCAGGATGCAACTAACGATTTCTCCAGCGCAACATCAGCGACACCGCGATGCCGCTGCTTCCTAAACAGGTGCAATGTGAAGAAAATATTCGAGTTCAGCCTTTTCACCCAAGCATGTCTAATCTCTCTCATCCCTCTCATTCCCCCTGTCCTCCCCATAGCCTTCCTCCTCTCGCCCGTCTCCCACACCACACTCACAGAAAGTTTCTCTGTCGTCCTTCAATATGACTCCGATGCCGTTGTAGTCACCGGGCCTGGTCTGGTTTAAAGCCGTCAGTCGCCTGGACCGGAGGGTCGTAATGCACCTGCTCTGATAATAGACAAAGTAGTCGTCCGAGAAAACATCCTGGCAACACTCGCTGCTGTTTATCCGTGAGCCGTAGATGAAACAGGATGCTATCATATCTTCACACCTGCCAAAAGTCGGGCGATCGTTACGGACGAAGGAACAATAAATGCACATAAGATATTCCCTTGCCTACCAAACATTGAAATACAGTCATGCATGCAGCTCGAATGCTTAGAATTTAATTAAGGTGAATCTGAAGCCTCCAGCTGTCTGTCCTCCTATAAATCTGTCCTCCTTTCTGTTTTTCCATGCCTTGAAACTAAAAATGATGCTTATTGCCTAAGTTATTGGCGCAAAAGTTACCATTTCAATCCATTAGGGTGGGGTCACCTCACCAGCCTAATCTGACCTAGTCCAGCCAAAATGCCTAGCCCATCCTTACCTAAACTATCCTATAATTTAGCACTATACTGACTACACCAGCTAACACCTAATAATACTCGGCCAGGAGGCTTGGCTGGGTTAGGTCAGATAAGGTCACGGGCCTGGGTGACCTCATATCAATGAATAACTATAATATTTGCTGCATTAATAAACACCATGTCTAGATTCAGGACATGAAAACATGGCCAAGAGCATTGGCAAACATTGGGACCTCCGCTTCAGTAATGCCCAACATTCACCAACGGATTTTCCGATGTGTCACCTACCTGGGCGATAGACTGTTGAAGAGGTCGAAGGGCGTCTCTGCGGGTCGGAGGCTGGCGAACAACTGGTCGTTCAGCGGCCTCCACTCGTCGTCAGAGGGAATGGCAATGTGGCCGGGTGTGTCCACCATCAGCAGAAGGAACGCCGCCACGTCGTTACTGATGTTCCGCTCTGTGATCGAAAACACGGGAGCGACGCGCATGGCGTGAGGACATGCACGTCACCGGCATGTGAAGTTATACACACATTTGTCATGATGCACATTGCACAAAACGGGCGCACTACTATCGATTAGGTATGCTAGTTAACCCAAATACTCATTACTCGCGTCGATTTAACACTGTTTCACGACCACTGCTCCATCCACGGCAAGAAACGCGACTGCACTGGCCGGCTCTCGCTCCAGGCAGCGGGCGAGCCGCCACACGGACCAGCCCTAGCCCCAGGGCAGGTCGGGTCGGGCAGGGGCGGCGCCAGGCGCCAGGCGCGGTGGTGCCGCAGAGGCGTTCCAAGGGGAACACACAAAGCAAACATGACATCCAACACTTACATCTAATTGCACTAGCATACCCTGCAGCCGTTGAAGAATGAACGGATTTCTGGTGGGGCAGATGGTTAGAACGGGCAACGCCAGCCCTCCGTAGTCGACGTAGGACAGCCGTGTGATCGACTCTTGTTTCACCAGATATTTGTAACAAATTCCCCAGCCTGGAAATGAAGATATGTGCATTGATTGAGTTATGTTGTCGACGGTCATGAAACAATTATTCAATCCACGACTTTTCAAATAGTCAGCAGTTTATGCAGGGAATAAGTACGAATAAACTCAAATCCTATCCATTCTTCTCTGTAGTTTGTTTTTTATTTCTCTCTCTCTCTCTCTCTCTCTCTCTCTCTCTCTCTCTCTCTCTCTCTCTCTCTCTCTCTCTCTCTCTCTCTCTCTCTCTCTCTCTCTCTCTCTCTCTCTCTCTCTCTCTCTCTCTCTCTCTCTCTCTCTCTCTCTCTCTCTCTCTCTCTCTCTCTCTCTCTCTCTCTCTCTCTCTCTCTCTCTCTCTCTCTCTCTCTCTCTCTCTCTCTCTCTCTCTCTCTCTCTCTTCTCTCCTCTCCCACATATGCTCCATATCACTCTCCTATTTCCACACCACTCTAACTAGCCAAACCGCGGCACCTACCATAGTTGAAGGCCATCACCGTCATGCAGAGTGTGATGCCGCCCCAGAGACAGCGGCACGGCCTGTTGGACGCCTCATAGGCGCTCTTCACACCGTGCATTGACGTCCTCTGCGCGAAGAAGCCCACTGTGCTGTCGTAGATGGTCATGCTGAACGACTTGATGTCACGGCTGATGTGAACGAAACGTTCTGCGAGATGGCGGGATCGGCCAGATGACAGGCTGAGATTTACTGATGAGCTGTGGAAGAGCTGCAGTCAGATGGACCTCATATAGTTATTCTCCATTTCTGTCGGATGTTTTGGCCAATAATTGACATCAAATGCATATGCATTGTACAGTTCTGCACGTTCCTGATCTTTCCGAAGCTGAGCTAATTAGCGTGTCATAGCAGTCATTGGCGAGAAAACCGCGTTGCCCGGAATTCCCCCATAAAAAGAACAACCAGGATACGCTTTTATCTTTGTTTGACTATGAAAGAGTGGAACTTTCGTTACATTTTGCCAGTTTATTGAATAGTATGTGCCGTATTTTGTCAACACGCAATTTCGGTCAAAATAATATATTAGTGCGAAGTAATTTGAATGGCACGCGGGCCGTCCAGTTACTTCGTAGTTCGTACTAACGTTTACGCAAACCCATTATTAAATAGGACCGATCTTTACCAGTTTCCTACAAATGCATGATAGTTCACGTTAGCACGTAAGGTAAAACACCATGATTCATTATTAGCAATGAAACAGTCGCTAAAACGTCTTCTGAATAACACGTGAAAGTGGCTGAGACTTGGATATTCATAACTCACAGAGTGGGTGTTGACAGCTAAGGCTCCACTCAATTCCTCGGCTGTGTGTCCGTTGCGACCTGCTTCGGCGGCGCGGCCATCCGCTCCTGGCCTGAGGTCACCGGCGACTGGTCGCTTTGCCCAGTTCAGTCGATACCCAGGCGACGACACCGCAGAGTCAACGACGGAAGGCGTCATACTGCACCGACGCTGTCCTGTTAGTGTCTATGTGGACGGGGCAAATGTACGTGCACTAGTTCCAGAAAAAAAAAAATGGCAGGAGTCTTGGAATAGGCATGAGAGCCAGTTCGTTCTAGCAGCATGGACTAATGATCGCAATTTTTTCGGATATCATAAAAAGAGCGGTGTGCACGGGCTTGAAAAGAACATAAATGTGCTCAACCGACTTCGGCGGAACGACCAATTGCAATATGACACGTTTGGTTGAGGCCCGGTGAAGAGAAATGTGATCCTCTTCTGTAAAATCTCGCAGGTAAAATCATTTCTCAGCTGTAGGGAAAAATTGCAATGCGAGAAATTTAAATTGTCCAATAAAATGCGTCATTTTGAAAGAATATCAAGTATTCATTTTGACCCTTCAAAACCACTGAATACCAAGCAGTTGACCTGAGGTTAAATCTGACACCGGGAAAGAAGCTGATATGGCATACAGGTTTTTTTCCTTGCCCTCCTAGCTTCGTAAATTGTGGACAGGGATTCGTTTTGTCACCTATTGTCGGGGCTTTATCAGAAATCTCATGACCTTCGACGTCCTCTGTTGATGTCATTTTTGTCCTAAGCGAACAAAAAAGAACTGATGTTCTTTCACTTAACCTTCTCACAAGCCTTCGAATCTCGTTTGTCGTTTCTGGTTAGGTTAACTATTTTCAAGCCTTCGAAATAGCCCCGTTATTTCTTTTACATACCTCATAATCAAATGAGAACGAGGAGCGCGCCTTGCGTACCGATTTATTTTATTACGGCTTCACGTACCACAGCTGACGTGTCTTAGAAAACGTACAGACATGACGTGGAATCACATGTCATTTCAGAATGCGCAGCTAACGACTTAATAATTATATATTCCGAACTAATACAACTCACCAAACTAAGCAATCCCTATTTGTAAACGAAGAACATGAGATCGATCATGCAAATCTTGGAAATTGAAGAGACAAAATGCTAGATTGAGAAGGGTTTTTTCTTTCGGCCCCTTTCTGAGCAAAACTGGTCACAACCCATTGGCATGTCTTGGTTACATGCCCAGCATGAACCGAGGGATGATTGAAGTTTTGCGCAAATGAGCACGTTATATGATAACGCTATCAAGTAAGACAAAAATACAATAAAACAACAATAATAAAGCTGTTCATCAGGCTCAGTACACTATTGTTCCTGGTTCGCAGAGCTAGTTTGAGCAGAGTTCACCAAATCTCCACCAGAGGCGTAGTATGATGGTGCCAGATGGCGCTACTGACTGCAGCAGCTCGACGCCTTAGAAAAGATTGCCGCATCAACAAGATAAGACGTTCCTTGAAAGCAGACTCTTTGGCAATGGCACCATGGCATAACGCAGATTACGGTCACGTTAAAATCTCAAGCTCTACGGAGTAACACATCGTCGTAATAAAGCTATCGCTTTCCGGGCTCGGAAAACCTGAGGTTCACATCAACCAGTCACTCGTCATAAACGCTCCGATAACAGTCAGACACCAACACACAGGTAACAGTTATACAACGCTCTGATGTGACATATCATCTCACACACAACAAAACAACAATATGGCACACGCCGGGGACCATTACGTCCAACGGCATCGACCAGACGGATCCCGTATGCCGGTGACGCTTACACCTTACACCCATTCGAGGATGGCGTCCCCACAAGTTCCTCTCACTCAGTCCGCGCCGGCCGTTATACGGAGCTCTCTGGTGGCGCCTCGTGCCGAGATCCCACCGACCCGTGCCGACCGCCGCCGCCCCCGCCCCCGCCCGGCGGCCGCGTCCACGGCGGGCTGCCGAGCGGCCTGGCGGCGGGCGGCGGCGGCGGCGGCGGCAGCTGGGTGTAGTGGCAGACCGCTGCGGCGGGGGCGGGGGCGGCTGCCGCCCGACACGGCCGTTCCGAGCCGTCCAGGGCGGCGGAGGTGGCCGCCCGTGGGAGCGTGAGGACGCCGAACCCGACCGGTACCTCGGCCGCCTGAAACGGAGCCACAAATCAGTCAAAGAGACAGGGCATCAGTTACTCCTGAAGTATTGTAAAGAAGGGTTTGAAAAGATTTGTTCTAACCAGAAGTCAACAACAGAATCACAGCCTGATCCGCGCTTTTGTGTAAGCAGCCGCGCATTTCACCCTTCAGCTGTGTCTTGCGGCACAGTATGCCACTCAGGCGCTGTGTGTTGCGGCACAGCCTATCTTTCAGGTTAGCCGCTGCTGCCATCTAGGGACAGGAATATGACTAGACGATAGTGACGGCGCATATCATTCGCCGCCAGGGATAAAACGTCACAAAACGCTGAGTCTGAGTACGCTATGAATTGTGCACAAATTGCTTGTTTATCCAACTTTGAGATAAATTCATCGCAGACCGCTTGACCGTCGGTCAAGCGAGCGTCGAGATATAAGGCTATGAAAAAGCGCCTCAATGCCGGGCTGGGCCATTCATTCAAAGATTTTCCATCTAAACCAGGGATAGACTCGCCTGCTCGTCACAATGTCCGCATCATACAAATATAAAAGCAACAAAAGACCAATAACGTCACTGTCGCAGCAAAACTCTTTCGGTGGCTCCGCGTTGCTCAAGTCTTCCAACTTCTTTCAGCCAAGTTTGTCAACTCCCGACCTCAGCCCCCAAACCAGGCTGTCAAATGCTGCCCGCCCAAAGATGACCCACTGGTCGCCGGAGATGTCATGTCACAGCCCACTGCACCAGCCATTTCTCTCAAAAAAGTTCCCGCAGTAAAACATCGGAAAGATAAAACTACGCTTGAGATGGACTCTGCGATGCTATTCAGCCAGGAAATGCAAAACATTAGAACGAAATGTGTCACCAGCCCGATGGGCTTAGAAAACAGATTATCGTCTATTCAAACGAAAAGACCTTTCCGTATGATTCAGAATTTCAAGAGATTAGCTGCAAATGCGATTTGTAAATTTTAGCGCATATCATGGCATAGTGCCCGCCAGACCGTAGGAGCATTGGACGGCGAATTATGTCCTCATTTGTGGCCAAGGTGGTAAGTAGGCGTTGGAGGTTATTAGTGATTTGCATGGAATTGTGCAGCGGAAACGGCCGATGTTAATTGTCTATGACATTGACCTATGTATAGATTGTGATGCCACGATCTCCGGATATTAATTCCTATTTGCCGAACGGATCAACTGAAGTCAGCTTTATTAATGAATTCCAGTTATAATTATTGGGATAATGCTGACCTCATTTGCCCAAACAATCCAGCAAGCATTAACACATGACTTCCAGATACATATGGATCCTTTCCATAGAAATAACAAAAACATTCGTTAACAAATGAAACCATGTTTCCAGCTCTGCAAAATTGGCTATCTGGATAGCAGAATGATTAAGACTGTGACTATTTACAAGGTCACCCTAATTTCAATTCTCGCTGGCTTACGAAAGGCACGACGCTAGCACACTAAACTTCAAGTTCATTTAGCAGGCAAAAAAAAAACATGACGGCTGCCGCGGAGAAGCAGCTGGTCGAAACGTTAAAAATCATTCCAACACGGCTGCCTGGGCCAAGGCTGGCGGTCGCCGGCCCAGCCCTCACCCACTCCTTGCCTCATACGAGAACCTGTGGCGGGACTATGGACTCCATTCTACCCCTTATCCCTTCTTACCTAACACTACGGTGTCTGAGCCAGGGTTGTATACCAATCAAGTCGATTGAATTGATTGATTTGTTTCAACGCGTATTTTGAGTTGATTGGATTGAGTCGATTGACTTTTCGAGATGACTGGTTGACTGACTCGTTTGACTTTAGCGACTGGTTGACTGATTTGATTCCCGAAAATTAGAGTGACTCGTATGATTGAGTCGATTGAATGGAAAGTTCAAATAAGTTTTAGTTGACGAAAAATAATGACACCAATTGATGACACCAAAGATCACAAAACTACACTGAAAACTGCTTGTCATCACAACTGCAATATGGGGTAGATGGCCAAATAAAGAACAGGGCCTAAACAACATGAACAGCCAACGTTGACTTTCAACTGCAATAACTGCTCCAATCCTGGTGATAGAACCTGGCGATGCACCTACCTTCCTTTCTGCACTCAGCAGGAAACGTTTTTTTTTTTAATCCAGATGATAAAGTGCAAGGCCCTATATACTAATAAAGTGTGATTAATTAATAATTCACATCTCCACATCTCCTCAGAAACAACCCACTGAACTCTATAAATATCTGAAACCCCTACAAAAATAACTGAAACAAAAGCGCCGTTTCCGTCTCGCTGATTACGTTTACGTACAATTGATAGCTACTTTGCTGCATTGTGTAATTTGCAGCAGAACGTTTGTTGATCCTTTTCTCCTGAGAGCCTAAGCATAACATATTTAATATATTTCATTTTCCTTAAAATATTTTACCGAATATTATTAAGTGTCTTTATTTCAAATGAAATAATAATTAAAACGAAATTGGTGCTGTACAACCGATTTATTTTATGATGATCTACCATACTACATGATAATCAATGACGTCATCTTACCGCAAAGTCAAAAGAAGTAGAATAAGGATTTATAAAAGCTTAGCATACTTATTGGCAAAACCAAACGTTTTCGTTGTATCGCAGTCGCGCCGTGCCGTTTTCCCAGAGTACCTGTCCTCTCCATTTCCTTTTAAATATATTTTTAATCCTCATCCCTATCCCCCAGTTATAACAGTCTCAAATTGTATTGCAATAAAATGTTTTGAATTCTTCACATAGGTACCTAACATTGACATGCCACGTCCAGAATTGTGGACCGCTAAATACTTCAAATCTCTTCCTTCCCAATCTGACAACATCCCATGTCTCAAATGCACATTGTATGGAATGATTTTTCAGGCTGCCCGTCAGTCTCTGTCTAACCGAAACCGTCACATGCATGATGCAGGTAAGATATTTATTTTTATTTCCCTATGGTTAATATGTTATTGATGCATATTATCCATTAAAATAGACATGGTGTAGGGTAAATGGCCAAATCACGAACACTGCCAAAATCCGAGCAGCCAACTTTCAACTGCAATATCTGATATTTAGTGTAAATGGAGTTAGAATATGGCCAAAATTAAATTGACAACTTTTAGGTGAAAGGTGGTGATTTGGGTTAAGGGGCGAGTCAACTACTGGGTCATTTTGCACCCAATAAATGACACTGCTGCTCCAATTCTACCCATTGAACCTCAATATCATGATCCACCAGTCCATCACTCGGTATCCTTCCTTATCACATAGAAAGTTTGAATGGCATGGCAATTTATAATTTTAAATGACAATATTTTTATGTTTCTTCTGTAGGTAGGTAGGTAGGTAGGTAGGTACACCAGACTGCTATGGACACTTTTCCAAGTTGGTGGGGCAAAAAAACCTAATGTATGTCTTGGTTTGAGTCGTTTGATTGAGTTGATTGATTCCTTTCATTGTCGCGTTTGAGTCGATTGAATCAATTCCCGAAAACTGCTCTGACTTGATTGATTTGATTGGTTTCCCAAATTTGTCGTGATTGAATTGATTGCTATTGATTGAGTCGTATACAACCCTGGTCTGAGCTGTATCATACAGTACCGTCTTCAACCCATACTCTTATTTCATCCTATTCTCACCTGACAAGACTGACGGGACCCGGCCAACATCTTACCCTCGTTCTCACCTGACACTGTTGCCTGTGGTGAGTATGACGGACCTCACTCGACTCCTCTTACCTGACACTGGTGCCTGTGGTGGGTATGACGGACCCCACTCAACTCCTCTCACCTGACACTGGTGCCTGTGGTGGGTATGTGACGGACCCTGCACTCAACTCCTCTTACCTGGCACTGGTGCCTGTGCCGGGGTCGGACTCGGGGCAGGGTGGAGCTGCCCCCTCCGTCCACGCTCGTCGCCGGCCCCACCGCCGACCACGGTGACCGGATATAACTGACCTCCCGTGACCGGTCAGGGCGTATCACGTGACACGGCACCGGAGGCAGCTCCAGGGCGGCCAGCTCTGGGGGCGACGGGAATAAGGGTCGGTGGGTTAGTGGGCACTGAATCTGCCGATGGCATCTCGAATTTTCGTGACTTGGATTGTTATGACCATTTTATCGTGTTTGTAGCAATGCATGAAGATATATGGAAAAGATGTTTCTTAGTAGAAGCCTAGCAGCACTTGCCGTAAACTGGAATTAAATTACCACATGCTGCTGTTTTAATTCAACTTTTGCTTTGTAAACAACATGGATCAACCAAACGGTATTCTGAGAAACGGCTTCAATAACATCGCACTTGAGCCGCACATCGCCAAGTGTCAGAACAATTGTTCTGTCTAAAAGTAAGACGTCAGAGACATACTGTTCTTGTGTTAGACATTACACGGTAGAGGTCAGAATTAGGGAAGTACCGGCCAGCTGCTGTTCCGCCTTACACAGAAGTCATGCGGCACAGTCTACCACTGAACGTCCAATCAGCGGCACTGAGACCTCACAGCTGATATGAACTTTTCCAACGTTCCACAGAAATAAAACAAACGAATCACCGCGTCTGTTTCCGCTAGAGGTGGCAAAACTGGAAAATTTTGGGAACCGGACCCGGACCCGGTCTCACTGGCAAATTTCTGGAACCGGTCAGACCCGGTCTAAGTCAGCGTTGGAACCAGATGGACCCGTTCCCTAAATCCATTATGAATATTGTATACAGTTGTAGGTATAGCAAGAAGAAAATATTTTCTTTCCTATTGGGCATACTTGTGTTTCAAAGTAAAAAACTCATGCCATGATCATTTTACTTTGCTTCACAGTTTGTATTTAAAACCAGATTCAGGTCATATTTAAGAATATAAGAAGTAAGAAGACCAATGAATTTCATGCTTACCTAAGCCCCTTTTACTACAGCTGCTAAAAATGATGTGAACTGGGGATCCATGGAGCAGTGCCTTCACCAGTCAGAACCTAACATCAACATGGAACAAGATACGCATCTCACATACTGATACATACCTTTTCTAATATTCTTGGTAAAAGATATTCGTCTTTAGAATTAAATACATTAGTCCTTACAAATATTATCAACTATCCAACGTCCCAAACCAGAAAATATTCAAAATAAAAATAGAAACATCAAAACTTTGTGAGGTCCGCCAGAAATGTCGACACCGATAGCAATTCAAGGACAAGGCAGGCGTTAAATCACTGCAAAATTCTGTTGGGATTAAAGTACTGCAAAGTCGTAATAGCTTTTAACTTTAAAGTGCTGCAAGGTTGCGATCATGACTTAAGTGCCAATTCATTAACGTAGAAAGCAAGCTACATTTTGTTGTTAGTACCTAGATATAGAATAAATATCCTAGGGTGCTGAGACTTACCTGATTTTGGTCTTGTCGTCTTTGACCTGGGATCCATGAGCAGAGTAACTGCATATAACAATCTACAAACTATCACAATGCTGAACTAGTAGGAAAATCCGTTCCTGATGCACATCTATTCGTTAATGTATTTGGGGTCTTTGTATCAGATGTCATTAGGCGTTTAGTATGTGCTAGAGTGGAGGTTTTGTCCTCTTCCCGAACGTGTTCCAAAATTGTAGCCTTTTTGCAGTAGATTAGCGTGCGTAAGGCTTAGCATATATGACGCTCAAATGCGCCATTTTCATATCAACACGGTATCATTGGCCTTGGAGAAGGGCATTGGTATTGACTCAGTTATTTGCCATCTGATGCCGTATGATGGCGCTAGTAGAGCGCTATACGTGTAATACGCTCTGCTAGCGCCATCATGCGGCGCCAGTTGGCTAAAAATCTGGTCAATACCACTGTTTCTGGAGAATGCCTTGGATTCATTTTGAGCTTTCTGGAGCTTTCTGGATTTATCCAAGGGCATGTTGGGTTTATGAGTTGTCTTCTGGCCGTGATAGAAATAATTTCAAGGCTGTTTGAGTTATGAAATGCTTTTGAATATCAAACATGAACTCCAATTTCTGGTGGGCATAGTACCAGCTGACTTTGGTACATCAGTGTCTTTGAAAAGGCAGGTAAGAATGCCACTGGTCAGCCTTGCTTCAATTAGATTTGTGTCCATTTATAAATGGATTTCAATCATACCTACTTACCTACATATGTCATTGGTATTTGATTTCTACAGCTCAAAATATTGTTAGGTGCTGTACAGCAAACTGAATGGAAGTGATGCGTACAAACATTTGGTGAATTTTTTTCTGCATTGCCAGCACTTAAAACTTGTTTATTTTGTTGTAGGTGACAAGATAAGAAATTGAAGCAAGACTGACCAGTATGCTACAGAATAGGTAGCCCAATCTGCAGGAATATTAAAATTCAAAAGTGGAATTAGGACTCATGGACTGGAAACTGCATCAACTATGTTTGCCAAAGCATAACAGATATTAACATTTACCATAAAGTACAGGGGAATGATAGGACCCGGTTGGACCCGGCCAAATATTTTGGGGGACCCGGTCTGGACCCATCCGGGTCCAGACCGGGTCCATAGACCGGGTCCCCGGGTCCACATTTTGCCACCTCTAGTTTCCGCTGACAGCCAGACGAATGCATACAGCAATGTGACGAGACGTTGCTATTTACAGAATACTGATGAGACTTTCTCAGTAGCAATATCCTGACACAACGAGCGTCATTTGCGCCGTACTTCTCTGTGAATCATTTATCACGCCCGGTGGCCTCTGCCACACCTCTCTCTGCTCACCGTAATACGGCTGGTGGGCGGCCGGTGGCGGGCGGCCCGGCCGGCCAGCGCTGGTTGCCGGCGCTGGGCCCGGGCTGGTGGGGGCCGGGGGTGCTGGTCGGCCCGCTGGGCGGCGGCGGCGGCGGCGGCGCAGCAGCACCACGGCCAGCACGGGCAGGGTGACCAGCAGGGCGCCGGCGCCAGCCGCCACCAGTAGCAGGGTCAGCGACGGCACCACGGTCGGCGGCTCCGAGTCGGCGGCGGCTGCGGCGACAGCGGCAGACGGTCAGGGGAGAAACGGCGGGCTAGGATAAAAACAGTGGGCCTGAGGAAAAAGGTCGGGGCGGGGAGGGAACAGGGGTGGTCTGGGAGAATAACGGCTAAAATAGAGATGGACTGTAAATATAAAGAGCATAAAACATGAGTGAATAGAAAGAGATGGCAAAAGAGAAGATGAAGAAGAGACAAAAGTAAGTCACCTGTGGCCAAACTTTGAATCAGTTAGAGCATGACAGGACAGGGCATCCAATGAGGGGTAAAGTCCGGCGGCCAGCGCGTCGCCACAGACAGCGACATAGTTCAATCAGCTGAAGTGCCATCCACAGAGCAAACGCAGCACGGTAACCAACATACCAATGACTCTCTGAGCATAGGAACACGTTTCGCTGATAACGAGTAGAGCGGCAAACAAATATCAAATGTAATCACAACTTCGGCGAGGATCAAACAGATTATCTGGAGTTTGATTAACCTAGTTGATGCAAATCAACGAACAAGTTAGCTTAGCAATACGTCATTCAACCCCCGGAAATTCGATACCGGCTGCAATGCCCCTCCCCGTCAACAGCACCATCTACTGAGCCTCGTTTAACCACTATCTGATATCGAAACTGCCCCAAGTGCCTCGGCTGCTGATTGGTTTGCTGCTAACAGTAAATACAGCGGCACTCCCGGCGGTATTCGGTGCGGCGTTTGCGGCGGCTCACCTCCAGGCGCGTTGGCCTTGAGCGAGCCGTCGATGATACGCTCTGTGCGGCGCTCCACGGCGTCTCGGGCCGGGTGCGTATCGATCACCAGAGGCTTACTGCGGCCCTTAGCGTTCTCGGCGAAAAGAATAATCTAAAAAACAAACACACATAATTAGGGAATATTCCGATGATGAATAAGAGCAAATGATCATACTGTTTTGATGTTACATTGACCTTTTAACCACGCTGCCAGCCAAATAATCACATTTTACTTTCAACACATTGAAAAGATTTTAATTCAATTTACGCACCAAACCCATCGCAGGTAACCTGCACCCACCCTTCCCCGGGTCAGTTCACCGACCTGATGGTAGCTGCTGCTGAGGTGTGCCGGCACCAGGAAGCGCGGCGTGCCGGCGCTGAGGTTGAGCAGCAGCTCACCGGCCGGGCCGCGCACCTCCAGCACGTACCGACGGGGTAGCACGTCCGCGGCCGGAGCACGGCACAGCACGGCCACGGAGCCGTCCGTGCCGTTGTGGGACGTGCAGGAGGACGGCGACTCCGGCACCGCTGCAGAGGGGACCGGGAGGGGAGCAGGTCAGATCAGATCAGCGTCGGTGGGTAGCGGCTAAAATCGGCTCAATTTAGCTCAAATATAGTTAGTTCAGCACAGTTCAAGACATCTTTCACGACGGTACCCACAGTATGAGTGAGACATCACACACCGCCTCTCTAAGTGACGTCACTAACTGTCCCTCGGTGTGACGTCACTCAATGTATCTATGCGTGACGTCACTCACCGGCCGGTGTGATGTGGAACAGACAGGGCTCCCTCTGCAGACCGACGTCGTTCTGCGCCCAACACAGCAGAGTGCCGTAGTCCAGCGCCGAATGGGCCGTGTAGATGGCCGTACTCCCTGAGCCGTTCACCCTGAGGTCAGGTCAGGTCAGGTCAGGTCAGATCGAGTCAGCTCACTTCAAAACACGGGTCAGGACTCGCATGAGCAAGGTTGGTACAAGGCAGGGTGGGGAACAGAGTGCTGGGCCAAGTCAAGAATGAACGAAATGATCATATGTAACAAAGCATTTTCGAGGTCGAAGTGATGCTTGCTTTATCACGTTATCGTTCGAGAGAAAAAGTGCCGCCTTTAGCATAGTGTGACGCCCACAAAAGCGTAAGATATCAACGTCAATTTACGATGACGCCAATGCCCGGTAAAACATCGACTTTGAAACCATGACAATGCACGGCCGAGTCATTTATCACCTATCATAGCACATTCCGGTCGTATCGCTAAACAGGAACAATATGACATCACTATCAAAGCAGAAAAGACGGCCAATTCTATCATGAACAAGACAAGGGACTGTCATTCAACGTTGAACCTAGTTATGTAACGCTTCTGCGAATCATTTCCATTAGAGCCCTGTCCCAGTTGGTCAGCTGGCATCAGTTCACAGTTTAAGGCAGGGCCTATACTCAGAAGCTTGCTTCACCCGGTCCGGAGGTCGTTACACGTAGTTCCCAAGTCTCAGACACGGTTCAGGTCCCCGCCTCATTCAGACAGGAGATACGTCAGTATCAAGTTGCCAGCGTTTCCGAACAAAAGCCGATTTTGAGCTTGTCTAGACAGCGGGCCAACGGCAGACAGATAGAATTGCATGAAAATGGATGCTAACAGAGCATGAATGTCGTCTTGACTTACGTAACGTAGTGGCATATTTCGCTTACAAGGTATTGTGCATATATCGAAGCAACTGAATCTTTCTGCTTCTTTTCGCACAAGATAAAAATGCACGATCTCTTATGCACCGTGGTCAGCAGTATGCACAAGAGATGTATGAAATCGTTTTCCGAACGAACTCCAAGATTCTGCTGGAACTGCCTGTAACGACTCGCTTTTCAATTCTCTGTGCCACCCGTCTCATTTTGAATCGGCTCACCGGCGGTGCTACTCAACCTGTCATAATGGACAGGCCATCGGCCGGTTTTGACAGCCGAGTTACAGGGTTATGACAGACGCCGGCAGCCTCCTCCAGCTGCCCAACAGGCAGAGAAGGTAACTGATGTATGACGGTACAATAGTACCGACGTGAGCCGATGTTCCAGCGTAGTGATGCTTACAGTGATACTGACCACAAACGATACCTACTGACGGTAAAATTTCGTCAGAGTTTTGTTTTCAATTGGAAACAGCCTATCTTAAACAAGCACTGAAGATACTTGACGATATTGACGACGATATACTTACGTTACTGACGGTGACTGATTGATGGTACTGACTGACTATCAGCATACCTACTGACGCTACTGACGGTATACTGACGTGAACTGGTGCGTGGGCAGGTGGACGATGTCGCCGGTGTTGTTGAAGGACCAGTGGAAGGTCAGCTGGTCGGGAAGGGCGTCCACCCTGCACGGCACCTTCACTGTCTGATGGAGAGCGGCGCTGTAGACCGTCTGCTGGCGGACACTGCAGCGTGGAACGTCTGGAATGGTGGGTACGGGCGAGTGTCAACACACAGATAGACGGACAGACAGTAACGCAGAAACACACAAGGCACCTTTACCACCTGCTAACGGATGCTGCAGCGAGGAGCGTCTGTAACAGCACGTCAGAGACACAGATAGATGGACGGACGGACGTAAGTGCAGAGGGACGGACTCACGGACAAACATACCAACAGACAGACAGACAGACAGACAGACAGACAGACAGACAGACAGACAGACAGATACAGACGGACAGACGGACAGACAGATAGACAGACAGAGACAGCGGATCGCTGAGTCGTGTTCAAAAGCGAGTTGGACGGTGTATGATACTTACGAACGCAGCTGTATCACCACAGTGTTGACAAACTGTTACGTTTGTTATCACGCCAGCATTCATACGACATTGAAAAATGAACTGATGAAGATAGGATAGTTTGTATCTAAAGCAGTGAAAGCATCTGTAGGCATGACATTAAATACAAGTGCTGGTAGGAAATGTGCTAAAATTTCGTCTCGGGAGGTCGAGGGGATTATCAGTTCCACTGGTGTTGGAGTGGATCTAGCAATTAAGTACTCAGGTAAAGTTTCCCACATACTCTAGGCTCCGTCCAAACTCCTAACCATGATATGTGATGCTAGTTCACAGAGTTCAGGCTCAGGCTACTCAGGAAGTTCAGGAATTGTTCATGATTTAATCTAATAATAATTAAAGTAAACGTGTAAATCCATGGGTCGGGCACTGTTTCCTCTTTCACCTCAACGATAACTAGCTGGTAAATGACCATTGCAGTTGACGCGTCCAAAGCCCCGGATAAACAGGCAGCACGTTTTTGTCCTCATATGCCTCAGCTCTGGTCCAGCTTCTCCGCTGGAGAATGCTCGACGGGCCGACCCCAGACCCTACCTACCCCATTCCCGGGCCGGTCGCCAGACTGGGCGGGGCTGCTAGCGACCGGTCAACACTCACGGGTTGACCGATGACCGGCGCAGTGGGACCAGAGTATAGGGGGAGACCGGCGCCTGATTACCAACGGTCAGAGGCAGGCCGCTGGGGCGGGCTGGGAGGCTGAGGATTGCTGGGAGCATGTGGGTGTGTGCGAGCTGCTCCGGGTTTGTGGACAGAGCTGTGATGAGTGATCCAATGGGTGACTGTTTTAGCTGTGATCCTATGGGTGTCTGGGGTTTGGTGGGATGCTATGATGACTCACGGGATTGGCTGTGTTCCCTGGGCGCCTGAGGATTGCTGCTGGTTCCGTGGGTGTCCGTGATGGGCTCGTCTCCGGGTCCGTGAGCACTGGGCAGCTGGCGTTTGCCATGGTCCGTGGGCGGTGCTGGCTACAGACTATGATCCGTGGGCGTTCTGCTGTGACACGGTCCCATGCTCCGAGCCCCCCTCCCCCTCCCCCTGGGTCCTGGAGTCTGGCCGCCCCCGGATGTCCGGAGCACCAGACACCATGCGGGCTCCTCGCAACAGCGCCGACAGACCCGAGCTGGATATCGCACCGTGCCCGCCTGCTTAGTGATTGAACGGCGATCCGCCCACGCTGCACCGCCCCCGTCAGCTTTCAACTAAATAGACTCCGATCCTATGCGGGCTTACAGAGTATTTGGACAAGGAACAGCGGATTTACAGATGCACGTCAAATAGTGATTTAGGTCGTGGGATGTCATTGTGAATCATCTTCTCATCGAAACTTATTTCACTAACAACAATCGATGTACCCAAGCACCTCCTTGGCCCATTGACATTGAATCACGCAATATGGGGAGGAAGAAAATAGCCCTAATGCAAAACATCCACCCACCGTATCTTCATTTAAATGATGGCACCGCTCATATCTATAGCTTGTCAGTTTTGACATTATGTAGCACAGATATCTGTTGGTAACAGAACCTGGACATAACGAATGGCACATGCACGAAATAATCAAGAGTATATTTTCTAGAACTGTCATCTGCCATCTGTCTTCATCCAGCTTTTCGAAATCATGATATAAGATAAAAGGCAAGACAAGCATAAAATATGATTCAAGCTACTTCAGAGAAGACACACAATTCAGCATAAATATAATGTGGTTAGCCAAAATTTCGAGAGGATCTGAATTATGGTGCTAAATTCGTCTCCGCAATGCCGCCATCAAAGCTAGGTATCAGTCCATTTACTATGCGCGCCAGCCCTTACTTGTTCTTTCATTGTCATCTTCCATGCCGCCCCCTCATAAATCCACTTTTATACCGCTCTAAAGCGGGCTTCCATTTCCGCCGCTCCTGCCCTTTGTGCCAGCTCACTTGGTGATGGCTGGGACTACCTCATGAGCCCAGAATAAAGCGAAAAGCGCCACTCTTCTGCCCACAGTCTCGACTGATCTCTTGTGCTGCTCGGATAAAGCTGCTCAGAATTCGCGGATGTAAATTACGCTCGAGCTTCCGCTCAGCCAAAGTTTTTCATCCTTATCCACTGAGGGTTTTGCAGCTTCAGCCAATATTGACTTTCCGGAGGCAGGAGTGCGATTTGCTCTCGTCTATTGGAAGGCCTAGATTGGAGTTGTGTTAAGTTTATGTCACGCTAGGTTTTGATCAGCACTGGTCTGCCATTTCACTGCCATCTCTAATGTCGCATCATTCGATATCCACGTATGATGATTAATTCTTATCTGAAATCCCTTCCCAGTTAATTAATAAATGATGTTTACACAGCACCTTATGGATGATCCAAACTACGCGACGCCTGCGCACAACACAGTGACAAACAGTGCCGCAATGCTATTCGAGCTCGCCAAGATCGGCAGTCCTGTTTTGATGAAATCAGAGTTCAGACAGCGGCTTGTGATATGGCTCTCGGCCGTGCTGCCTACGACGGCATTTGCGGCGCAGTTCACATCTGGCGCAGCGTCGGCAAAATATGGCGCAGGCTCGCACTGAGACAGCTACAAATGGATTTCATCTGGTGGTGGCGCTAACTCTATCCGGGAATGAGAGGAAAAACGCTGTAACTGGCCTATATCGAGCGCAGGTCGGGTAACGAGAGCCAGAGCTCTTAGGCATCAAGCAGCCGGTTCAAAGCAATTAATGAGCACAGGCCAGGTGTGAGGACCATAATTTTTTAGACACTACTGGCTTGATTCTAAGTATCCAATTATATTCGCTTATAACTTATTGCATTAGAAGCATAAAACGAGAACCATAACAACATTGGAAAGTTGATTTCATCAGCGCATCAGACACGAACATCCATTCTGCTAATGTAACTTTTAGTGGTTTGATCAAACGCATAATCTGAAATGATGTCTACCGACAACTGAGGAGACCGAACATGACGCATGTCTTCAGAGCAGAGGTCAATAGGTCTAGGTACCTCGATATCTTCTCCAGACTGGCGAAGCAGCTCAATCAAATTCCAGATGTTAAAGATGAACAAGGTCGGCTCAAATATGCCGACTCCTCGCCTCTCACGCGCGGAACTTTCTTCATAAGAGCTGCTGCGAGCCTCCGAGAACTGTCACTCATGACAGTATTGCAGGCTGGCCTCAAAGTGAATGTGACAGGAATATTGGGTAGCCTCTGCCCCGCCGCGCGATATGTGCGAGCACGACTGGTGAAAGCTATTCATTTGCCCGCAGGGTGGCTGAACAATTTTGGCAGAGGCATTTTTATTCTGTTGAGTGAGCAGTCACGGACAAGTGCGTTGTATAGGACTGCGGCCTAAATGCGCAGCGCGCACATGTCTGCTTTCTGTTGAATATTACATTGTACACTTGGATTAAATATTACATTGCCCATGAAGCATTCAGCTGCACCAGAGGATATGATACCGTTCGGCGGCAAACTCCCGAGGGCGGGCATGGATGAGGAAGAGAGTCCTTTAATCTTGTCATTCCACTACGTTCTGTTGCACTGAGCTCGCCATGGCAGAAATATCGAAATAATTAGTATTCAGTCTAGTGACTCGATAATGAGGCAGCGAACGTCATCCGCAAAAATACAAATTATGGTGATTTTTGTAGCACAACTGCTAATGACTAACTAAGCAAAAAGTAAATTTTAAGAACGTGTAACAGAATGACAGAACAACATTAGCTGAACCCACGCCTGACAAAGTGACAGATTGTCGGTGGGTCGGAGAGTAAGCGGAGACGCCGTTCAGGGGCCGTCTCACACCTGCTCCCTGCTTCAGGCGAGCCGCTCGCGCGCCACACCTCCGCTATGGAGAAATGGTCCAATTTGTACCGGCTGGACAGACACGAACGATCGATCCGCCGCGCTGGCCCGTCGGATCAAGACACCTAAAGGCACACACTGGCACGGTACGGCACGGCACGGATAGAAACGATAGGATATTGTAGGGAGTTATGGCACGTCGCGGGACAACGCAGCATGACATGACACAGTTGACATTAACAGTGTCCCTATTATACGGTTGAATCTTCGATAAGGCGTTACACGGTAGCGGGTATGGCACTGAAGGCTTAGAACCCTGTATGATATGACACTGAGGTCGACATGTCACCGTTTTCGATAACACGACGGTTAGCATGGCGTGCTGTCTGTAACAGCAAAGCTAGACATAAGCGCCGTGATCGAAGTGGACAGAAATGGCTGCTCTGTGTCCACTTTGAGACCATATTTCCCGCCGCCTCGCTTCCACCGAAGCCGACTTTCCGTTATAGTCCAGTTTATTGCCGTGATAGCGGGCAGTTTATTCGATTTATAATGAACAATAGACATAATCAAAGATGCCACACAAAGAACAGCGACCATTTTTACGGCCGTAATTTCAACGGTCAAAGGCACGGGGTAATTTCGTAAATTGGCGATATTGCCTCTGTCCTCTAGCAGCTGGCTGTCAGAAGTCTGCTACAAACACTGGTTCCTTTACATTCCGGCAGTCTGATACAGCTGCAATTGGTCAGCTCCGGTAGGGCTCTGAATTAAAAATTCGATATGTGGTGACAGTGTCCATTTGCCAATATGATGGAATATTAACATATTTGCTCTACAAAACGACAAGCAATAAAATTAAATGACTCAATTAACGCATTTCCATCATGCAAGCAATTGCCCACGCCATACATCACAGCATTCCTGATCAATCGCCTCTCACATTTCATTGACATCTTTTCCAACTTTTATATTGTTTATACTTGCCGCCGATATGAAAGGATTTCTGTGTAAGCCTTTAATCCGAGACAACTGTGCTGTGCCCCCGTCAAGTCACTGGCCGCCCGTTCCGGTTAAGGCTGACTTGCAGGCTGACTTACCAGTACACGTGCAGACTTACGGCGCACGTGCATGTTGAGTTTCAGCGGAGTGCAAACTAACTTACAGCGCGAGCAGGCTGACTTACAACAAACGTGCAGGCTGACTTACAACGAACGTGCTGGCTGGCTTAATTGGGAAGGGATTTTTGCAATCATTGGTGTCGCAGAGTCGGACAACATTATATACAACGGACATACAGACTGACTTACAGCGGTCATTCAGGCTGACTTACAGCAGTCATTCAGACTGACTTACAGCGCACGTGCAGACTGACAGTGGACGTGCTGATTGACTTACAGCGCACATGCAGACTGACTTACAGCGCACGAGCAGGCTGACTTACAATGCACGTGCAGTTTACAGAGTGACTTACAGCGGACGTGCAAACTGACTTTCAGTGGACGTGCAGGCTGACTTACAATGCACGTGCAGTTTACAGAGTGACTTACAGCGGACGAGCAGGCTGACTTACAATGCACGTGCAGTTTACAGAGTGACTTACAGCGGACGAGCAGGCTGACGGAGTCGCTGACACCGTCTCCCTCTGCGTTGGAGGCGGCGCAGGAGTAGCTGCCACTGCCGTCACTGGTCACTTTCTGTAGCACCAGACTTCGATTCACCACCATCACACCAGCGGGCAGCGAGTCGGGCACCAGAGGACGGCCCTGTGACCACGCACCACAAAGAAACAGTGTCACCGGCGCCACCGCATTGACCATTTATCGAGAGGGAACACATCTGCAGGGTCTATCTCCCAGCAGGCGTTTCAGTGGCTGGCTGGTCTAGCAAACACGATGTAATTTCAACCGAGAAATGATATACTCAAAGCCACGAGGCCTGAACTTCGACCAGACAGGATACTCAATCCCGAAAAACAGAACCCTTCAGCCAAATTAAATTGAAACCGGGGACTCGGATATGTAGAAACAAATAACAAGCTCCGGCACAGAGCGGCACAGATACGTTCGATTCGATCATTATTAAAACCAGTGCTGCTGTCTATCGAAGATGAAAAGCATATAACTTCCTGGAATTCCATTGTTGGCTGTACGAGTGTCGAGACAAGCAATCCAATTCACAAAGAATTTGTTGTACATTTAACTGATTGAGAAACAAACAATATCCATAGAAAGTGGCCAGATCTGGTTGTTGGATGCTACCAAAGCAGGCAGAATCTCATCCCCTATTATGGTAATGCGTACACCGATCAATGCAGGTTAAGTGAATAAATTATTCTTCAACACCACGGTGCATCGAAAACAAGTCTCCCGTTCGATCCCCGATGTTGCAGAGCCAGTGATTCAATCTCGGTGTTTGCAGCACAGTGTTCCACCCCCCCCCCCCCTCCCCCCGGCGGTGCGGGACGCCGGCGGCGGCGGAAACTCACATTCAGCCTCCACTGGACCGAGTGCGCCGGAGGCGAGGCGGTGACGTCACACTCGAAATAGACGTCATCGCCCTCTTGGATGTCGGCCAGCCGCAGACTGCTGGCCACCGAAACACGAACCAGCGGCGCGTCTGTAACGGGACCGATACCCCGCGGCTCAAACACACAGATCAAACACACAGTGGGGATAGTGTTTGATAGCACAGAGCTGAATCTGGCACAGAGAGCTTTGAACAGGGCTTACAGGAGTGTTTTAAAGTGTTTTAAAATGAAAAATAGCTAACATCTTTGATAAGAACTCCTGTCGCAAAAGATCCTTTAACCCTCGCCGGACCTATTGGTTTTCTACATACGCGCCGGCCGAGGGGGGGGGGGGCGGGTACGACCCCCCCCTCGCCGTTTCGCCCCTGGTGGAGCTAGCGCGTCGCGGAAAAAACGAGCGTGTGCGCCGTTACGAGACGCAGAGATTGGTACCCGATTTTAAGGTCCTAGGTCAACCGGTGACCTCTGAGGTCAGGTCAAGTGCCCCAGGGTACGGTTCAGTTTTTGGTGAATAACTTCGCAAAAAACGGCCGCAGAGCCGCGATTTTGGCAGCATCGTGTTCGCCTTGATCAGGCGCGTCGAATGATATACTTTTTGTCCGGGTCAGGTCAACTTGGGGTGTTGACCTCAGGTCAAGGTCAGGTCAGCACCCCCAGGTCACGAAGTTGGTCGAAAGAGGTCATGTCGCATATCATTCGATTCGGCAGGCCTTCCTGAGTCCATTGGTGGCTTTCCCGACTCGCTAGCTCAATTTGATCGGGAGTTATTGACGAAAAACTAATATGACCTTGATGACGTCATAAATGACGTCACGGAAGGTCAACATTGCAAAAGTGACGAATCTAACCTTGCAAGGAGTGCATCAAACCACGATTCTGTGTTCTTGAGATACTTGGAGGTCGTTCCCGGCGCCAGAATAGCAGTTTGAATTTTTCCCCATTGACTTATAATGGTGAGGTCACGAAAATGACCTGACCTCATATGACCTCTAGGAAAAATCCGAGATATACAAGTTGTGAGACTCATAATGGATACTAGATCCTGCAAGTTTCATTTCCCTGTGCCATCTCCTCTAGCAGTGAGGGCGTTGCGAAGTTGCGACATCTGAAGACCGTGCAGAGGTTCACTTATGACGTCATAGGTCAGTGACCTGACCTGACCCAAAAATGCGGTTGGTGTCAAAAGATGCGGCTTGGATCAAAGGTCAGGTATGCCAAGTTTCAGCTCTCTATCGCCAGCGTGTTCGGAGCTATCGCGAAAAAACCCTATGGGGGGGGCGGCACCCGCCCCCCCCCCCTCGGCCGGCGAGGGTTAAATCGGATATAATTCAATATCTAATTTCGTCATTTGTTGCGATCCTATTCTTCACTCTGTTTACCGCTGGACCAATAAGGCAAATATCTCAGCGACACGCCTGGTTAGAGATACCGTTGCTGCGTATGCAGCATGAGCGGCCAGGCACGAAGCAAGGAACGACAGATTCTTGGCTGTTGTTTTCAATCTTGGTCGCCATAATGCTAGTTTCACGCCTAACGGCCACGACACTTTCGCAGGCCCAGGCGGCGCGTCCGAGAAAACATCGTCCAAACATCGTCCAAAACATCGTCCAAAAAAAAAAACATCGTCCGAGAGTAAATGTACTTTTTAGCCGTTGAAATGAGCTTGAGAGCGTGGGACGCGTAAAGACGCAAGGCTGCTAACATATATCTAAGTGGAAAGTGATTGCTGGGTGTGGGGTTTTTTAGCTCAGATTGCTTTGAAATACAAAATTATAAAAATGGTGGAAAGAAGTCTTGCTCATAGTCTTTTTTTGGCATGAGCATTCCTATCGACAGCGGACTTTCCAGAAGATGTTGATCAAATAACGAAATTTGCAGCATGGGAAAGCAGACACCAGGAAAATCCGCCTTTAGGGGGATAAACGAACTCACTTAATACTGTGAGGTGAGCGCATGCAAGTGCGAAGTTTTGATCTTCGTCGGCCCAGTCATTCTCGAGACGAATAAGCAACGCCAGCGCGTGCAGCCCTATCGAGACACATGTACATATGTAAATAAATTACCTAGTGAATTATCAACGGCCACCAGTAGACCAAGTTTCAACGCAGTAACTTCGCGTAGCCATTTGGGGCTATCGCAAAATCTTTGAAAGTAAACAGCAAAAGCCAAAAGGACCACAATCCAACCTCCCAATCATTTTCTCGTTGATAAAATGTGAGAAAGCGGACCAGGCATAAAACCTTGCATCCCTTGCAGTGTGAAACCGAATCCAAATTACCATAGCACCAATCTGCATACCCTCACGTAACCCCAAGACCCGGGACTAGTTAGCGCGTCTGTAATGGGTCCGCGCGGGAGAGTGGGGGCAGAGTTGTTCCGGCTGAGCCGGCTGCGGGCGAGAGACTCGCAGAAGTTGAGTAATCAGCCTTGTTACGCCGGCTGACTGAAAGTGAGAGTGTGTCAGTAGCAACGGACGCTGATCGCTCACTCTCTTTGTGTCCGGATCCGATGGAAATGAGGGCGGCAGATTTCCGCAGTCATTTCGCCTAGCTCAGTGGCAGTTGACAAAGCTCTCCATTCAGAGGATTGATGTTAACCTAGTATCAAATGTGAGCACGTAGAGATAACGGCTTTAAATTGTTCACATAGAAACATAGAGACGTCTTAGGTCAGCGTAAGGTAGAAGAGTAGGATGAATAATAATATGGGCCATTTCATGCCAACTCAACCACTGGTGTGCACGGTACCACCTCAGATATTTACGAAAATAACTAATTAGGGGTTCTGTATGTTCCTGATTTCTTCTTTTTTAGTGGCCTTATATGTATATCCTCGGCCTCGCGAGGAGGAGGCTATCCAAAATATCGGGTCTAAATTGGCCTCAATTTAACAGTGCACCTGTTACAGTGACGTCCGTTTGTAGCGTCATACTGTATTCCGCAATAATCGAAGCGAATTTTCTTCGAAAGTTGCTCAGATATTTGAAATCGGACAGCAAGATTCATATTTTGTGTAATCGTAGTAAAAAGGCTTCGACAGATGTATCGTCTGCATGCAGAATCAATATGACTTGGATCGTGTGTTTGCCATTCTGCGGGCTTTTTATCATCATACAACTTCTTGCTGCGTGATGAAATGAAGGACATGAGGGAAATGCCAAAAGAGAGATCAAGGGAAGACCTCTCAATTTAGCATGACATAGAACCAGCGAAGATGGAAGCAAGAAGGGACAGTAGAATGTGATAACAGGAGAAATGTACTATGGATAGGATATTAGGATACATTGGAGGACATGAAGACTAAAAGGATGGAGCGTTGCGTACTCACGGTTTACCCTGAGCGCCAGTTGGTCCTCGAGTGCTGAGGACGGGTCAGCCGGGCTGTACGCTCGGCACCTGATCACGTGACCGGCGTCACCTGCTGACGTCACCAGCTCCACAGTTGATGACGTCACGTTATTAGAACTGGTCCACTGAAAACGGAACAGCCCGAAAAGTGAAGCCTTATTAGAACCAAAGCGTGTTCAGAGTCAGACATTTTGTTATTTTGCCGCAATTGCAAATGGAAACTTGCATTTAGCTTGAAAAATGACATATCCCTGAAAAGGTGACGCTGATCTTTGAATGAAGAGTAATTGTAAGAATTCTCGAGACGATATGTTTTATTTCTAAAATTGAAATATGAAACACGCCAGGATTTAGTCGCTGTAGGTAAGCTGAGTGGCCTGTATTTGGGCACATGGTACTCCAGTAGCCTGACACAGATCAAACACCAGCGGCCCCCAGTTGACCCCGCCAGGCCGCTATCAGGTGAGTGTTTCTCGGCTGGGTTAAAATGAACCATTCATCTGCATCATCCCATGTGCCCGTTAAAAACTCATCTAACGCACTTCCACCCTCAATCAAGAGTGGTTCAAGGCTGGCTCAATACCGAACAGACCATTCGAACGTCTGATGAAACACGGACTTTTTCGCCCGGCCCTCTCCGCCGAGTAAGGAGGGGTTCTATATTGTATGACACCGGGAGGCCTCCCGTCATTTCTAAGGAACGTGACTGGTACATCGGAGGGCGCCTTCGAGATATTAAACAGCCTGCTTCTGAATTACAAATGGAATAACGTCGATTTT
Source organism: Amphibalanus amphitrite (assembly GCF_019059575.1). Taxonomy (NCBI): domain Eukaryota; kingdom Metazoa; phylum Arthropoda; class Thecostraca; order Balanomorpha; family Balanidae; genus Amphibalanus; species Amphibalanus amphitrite. The sequence continues at coordinate 53,779 of NW_024881808.1, forward strand.
CCGACTGGGCTCGCCACTAGCTTTAAATGCAGACCCTGAGATTGGAGGGTGCCGCTGCTTCATCAAAGAACAAGTTCAGGAAAGACCTCATTAGTGATACAGTTTAGTGTCAGAAATCGATACTCATAAGCCCGAACCCATATGTATGAAGTTAATATGTAGAAGAAATTAAAATGGGTAAGGGCAAGAGCTAACCGCGAAATAAGGTGCAGTGCGCGTAACAACTTTTGCTCTGCAGTCCTTCACAAAAAAATACCTTATCGTCTCACTGCTTCATAAAATGAAAAGTACATAGCTGGGTTCAAGATCTCTGAAGATAGCCAGGCACTACACCAGTTGAATTACTTTTCCTTTCTTTCTTTTATACGCACTGCCTGAATTATGCATTGTTGGACATGTGATGCTTCATACCATTCAATAAATTTTACATCAGGTTGTCATGGTTTTAAAAGGGAAAGTGGGACAGCGTTGCGATCCTATGATACATATCTGAGATCATACCTGAGACCAAGCAGCGTTACCAGTTTGTCTCAGGGACAAACAACCATAGCTGTTGTGTTGGCGCCAGCTGAACGGCACTGATACAACCAACTGAGCGTAAATAACAGCAGCCTGTTTTCCATCCTATTGACTGTGAATGGACTCGGACATTTCTCGGCTCGTTGCCTGTGATCAAATGCAAAGAGGCGATGCCGTTCTTCAGACAGTCACAGGTGTGAAACAAGGTCACTGACTGTGATCACAGATCGGGAATAGATGCATACTGCGCTCTCAGCGGCGCAGGCCTGCCATCAGCGGCTGCCGAACCTGGCTGGCTAGGCTGCGCCGCAGTGCAGCTGTGTTTTGCGGCACAGCCTACCCATCACCGTTCGCTGACCGAGCCAAGCGCCGCGCCGCGCCGCGGTTCCAGCCGTGAGACAGTCGGAGAAACAACGAGGAGATATCACTAACGCTGAAGAAATGTGGCGTCGACGTCATTGCGAATGTATCTGCAATAAGTTTTTTATTGTAGCATTTATAGAATAAAACGAGAATCAAAGTTATCAAAGCATACCTATCGCAGCGTCAAAAAAAGACCACCATTCCCTAAAAGACAAGAAGAAGTTATATTCGGTGTTAAAGCTCAACCTGTTATTGTTCTTCCCAGTTTGTAATTATCAGGACTGTTACTGATCCGCAAATTCAGCAAAGCACATCGACATGTCAACATATTGCAAGCTGCCAGCGTCTCGCACAGTACACTTACCGGCGTGCCGCCAGGAAGAGACTCTCCGTTCTTGAACCAGGTGATGACTGGAGGAGGTCGCGACCCGGTGACCTGACAGGTCAGGTTCACTGCACGGCCAGCCTCCAGTACCAGACTCTTCGAGTTCAGTATTTCCACGCGCTGCGGCGGATCTGAAACAAACACGACCGGTTTCTGAGTACCGGACTGGGCGGGGCGCGGCCGCAGCCGCCGCGCCCTCAGTTACCGCTGAAATGCTGGATGGTCGTAATCGTCCCGCTGACAAGAGCCCGTGATGAGTGTTCCGAGTGGAGACCGAGTGTTTGGAGGTCGGCCGGTAAGATATGGCGAGCCGGCCAGTCGGAGCCAAGACCAACGAGCACCCCGGGTGGGAGATGTGTCACGAGGTGTGCCGAATGCTAAACAGCAATCCCAGAAACGAACCTTTGTCTCCGAGGTAGGTGAAATCTCTCTGCGAAGGATACCAAAAGGAGATTGCAATCTTCTTTAATTTTGGAGGTCTTTTCAACAAAATGATTCAAGACAATCAACCAGCTGATGTTATTACAGCAAAAAAGGAAAACAACTGAAAAAGCCCTTATTTAAAGATGGAATTCATTTGAACATTTAATACACATTTTGAATGGTAAATTTAGCCAACCACTCATCAAAATATGTTATTCAAGACAATGACAGAACCCACAGATTATGTGCACGTAGCTCACTAGCTTGAATGTATCCAAGACACACTATATATTGATCCATGCTGACCAAAACCCCGTGTCATTATCAGCTTAAGCTAACAATTCTAGCAGATGGCGAAGAAATCTACCAATGACGTCACTGAAAAGAGGCTAGGTGAGCCCGGGGTCGGCGCCCGAAGCGCTAAAGTTGGAACACGTAAAACGCTGGCGCCAAAGTTTGGGTCATCAGCTCACACTATCCACTCTGGAGGCGTGGAGAAGGCGTGGGAGTCGGATAGAGGCTATGATGGCAGCGGCTATGCTGGAATCAGATAGAGGCTATGATGGCAGCCATAGTGGGAGTCGGATAAGGCTAGGTGGTGGTGACCATCTTAGTCCCTGTCCCATTTTTTCTGATTGCATCTGTTTTTTATATCGGTTTTGATCGTATACAGCAAGAATAAGGTCCTACGCACTGCGCAATGCGATACTACAGCTGTGCAATCATTATATAATATCTAGCCATCTTTCGCCTACTTGCAAAATCCCGTAGCTCTTAGTGCCAATATTTGTCACGTGCAAATGAATGGGCCCCGGCAGATAAATATATTATTTATTATTTGTAAGTAGCGCGCGATATATATAAATCCTTGTTAACACGCCATCAGATGGGTCAACGTAGAGCGACGTGAAGTGCACACCGCTGTTTGCCGGATTCCCCGTGGACTGTCGTCTCCCGGTCCAGCTGGGACCGCGCCGCTTCCCTGAAGACAGCTGAAGCCGTATCGGAGATCCCAGCACAATTACCGGCTGGCGCCGCGGTAAATGCAACATAATGACATGATTTCCACATTGAGTCTGAGGAGCTGTAAGCCAAGCCTGGCGGCAAAGATATACCATCCGCTAATCTAACGCGCTGGAAGTCGTAGACATTTTGCAAAGGCGTAAGACATCAACCTTTCCGTTACACACCCTTAGGAGACCGAGAGGGCTGGGCGCTGTGATCAAATGAGTGAGGTCGAACGAGGGCACTGTTCTGTGTCCGAGTGGGATGACCACTTCATCTCCATTTTATGCATTATGCATCAGTCTGACATTTTCATTGGCATAAAAGCCAGCCACCGTACGCGCCGCTGCACCGTGCGTAACCACCGTAAAAGCCGCACTCAGAGCACCGATCGAAGAGCAGGAAACGCCGCAACGAGTTGCGCAACATTTACTTACATTAATTAGTGGACAGAAATACATATGACATTAATTACCGGCGTTGGTCGTAATTTATCCCGTCTTAATTGGCTGTCGCCAGCAAGTCGTCTCAATGGGCTTCTGAAATTGAGTTCCACAAGGTACTGGTGACTCTGATTGATAGACATCTGATTTTGCTACACTTGCAGAACCTTATCGTCTCTGTAAAATGCTTAATGACGTTTCCAAGAAAAACCGAGACTGAGAACTTTGAAACAAGTAGCCTTACGTAATAAGGAAGCTGTTGGATGAAAATGCAAATAGGCCAGCCAAACATTCGCCTCCATGCACTGTCTATCTCTATTCCCGTCGACCGCGTTTGACCATGCAGTGTGGTCCTTTGTGTAGGCCAGTGCGGACCAGATCATACCAGTGCGGACTGCGGACCAGAGCGGACAAGGGCCAGTGAGCACTAGTACAGACCAGAGAGGACCAATGCGGACCAGATCAGACCAGTGCGGACCAAGTGCGGACTAGAGCGGACCAGAGCGGACGAAATGATTCGGTGCGGACGATGAGGACAGTGTGGCTGCTGATCATGTGGTAACGAATTACTCCAAACCCGGGGTGGAGCGAGCGGAGACCGGCACCAAATGAGACCGCTGTGCTGCGCTCGGTGCGGAGCGCCGCTCTGCGCTGAATTATATGAATTACGAGCAGGGTGTCAGACACGGACAGCGTGATTTAGGCTCTGTGAATAACTAGAAATATTCCAGGAAGCGCATCATGAATTTGAAACAAAGTATAAATCCTTGCTAGATTTGATAAAGGCAACGCACTTTGCGGAAGTAAGAATCGGTCACCAGCCACCATGAATAAAATTATGAATAAAAACATCTGGCATCCGTATCCATGGGTTTGTTCTCCGACGGGCGTCGACACCTGCTCATAGTAAGCCGGTACTCACATGTGACGTCGAGTCGGAGCGCGACTGTGAGCGGCTTCTGCAGCTGACTGTTGCTGACAGAACAGGTATACGTGCGCAGCAGGTCGTGCCGCTGCAGCCGCTCCAGACGCAGCGTGTTCGAGGTGAGACCGTCGCCGTCTCTCTCCCATGAGTCGTCCAGCAGTTCGCCGTCCAGCCACCAGGTGACGTTAGGTGCTGGATGACCTGGAATGACAGCCCAGTCGAATGGTAAGGAGACGGAAGGTATGCAGAATCAGTGTGCTTTGTGAATAGTTGTAAATGCCGTCGGTGTTTTCTTTGTCACTTACTTAGTGTAATACGAACGTATTTTGATTCCTGGAACATCTGGACCTAGTCTGAGAGCTTACTGATCTCAGGCAGCTTTTGTCAAATTGTCAGGGAACACAGATTTGTTTTTCAATAGAAAAACACAATTCTAAAGAATAGTGTTTTAACTATTGACAACAAACCTTCGGTTACCTACCGTGGTTGATAGGACACTGTGGCTCCTTCCCGCTATCGCCTGGGGGAGAGCTGAAATTAACTGCCTGAACTGATCCGGGGATTAGTTTTATGTTCGGCATCACCTGTTGGCTGAAGGGATGACCTTAATTTGATGGAGCCGCTCGACTTTCGCACTAATATGAATCATATGTGTGACCTTATACCTCGTGGCCCGTCAATCTGAGTGGACTGACATCTTAGCAATAACTTGTGAAACTTATCAAATATCTAAAATAAATGTCCATCGTCTACAGCCACTACAAAGCCACGTGCGCAGCCACGCGATTTGCATATTCTATATATCTTTAATAGGCATTTAGGGGAGAGCGGGGAGAGTTGTATCATGTCCAAGTTGTATCAGGGCGAATTGTGCCAAACTTATCCAATGGATGGCGCTCGCGACACGACCAGCCGACGAGGTTTTCCGGGCGCCATCTTTCCCTGTTCTGTCTTGTGGCTGAGTGGACGCGTCTCGAGGTGAGAGCCGATTTTATGTTTTTTTAATGTCATTCTAAAAAAATAAGTTGCAAGAAAATGTGTGTTTTGGGCATTTAGATGTGCACGAATTTGAAAAATCTCCGTAGCGGTGGTGAGGGTAGGTTCTAAGGCTGCGTGAGTGAAAACGGATTTCTCCAGCTGTCCGCTATTTTTTTTTTAGCACGAGGATGTTTTTCCATGGCGGCTAGGTACATGTTGTATCAGAGCCGGGTGGGGTATGTTGTAACATGTATGTATGTATGTATGTATGGGTGTGTTGCTTTTGATCGCGAAAGCTAAGCCCTGGCTCGCGTTTGTAGGTAGCATAGTCAATGCTCGTTCCATTTCGGCACAATGTGTTGGCTTCTTTGCTCTTAACGGGCCACTTTTGCGTCTAGTCTGTTGATGTTTCGTTCGGATTGCATTGACCTAAGTTTGGTCTAATAAAGTGAAGCCTTTGAGCACACCTATACATTGTATTAACCCCATTTAATGTTGCTGTTATGTTCAAAACCAGTAGCAAGCACACTCCCTGAAACATGAAATAGTGATACAAATTACCCCACCATGTGATACAACTCACCCAAGCCATGGGGCAAGTTGTATCAAAAACATTGTTCTATTCGGCAGACCGTAGAAGAAAAACTGGTAGAGTTAGCGGAAAAGTTACTTTGCTCAAAAAAGCAGAAGAATCAAGGAAGGGGATAGTTTGGAAATAATGAGTTTATCACGGATAGTTACGAGTTTATGGGTCACGGAGTAAAAACTGATACAACCCACCCCACTCTCCCCTACTTTTTGACAATTTTAGTGAAACACCCTGTAGGCTACTACAGTAATTATCAAATGTTAACGATGTACAGGGTGATCCAAAAAATTTGGAACCCCTAACTTAAAATGTCTATAAGTCCGAAAATGTTCACTTTATTGACAAATTGCGAACACCATTAGAAAGAGCATTAAATCCCCTATAACACACGTCAAATTGGTGCATGTATATTGTAAAGCATTGGTACACTATTAGCTTTTGGAATGAGCGTCAGAAAACTGAGTGAAACGAAATCGCCAAATGCTAACAATGCGCTGAAATCCGTGAGCACTCTATCTGTTGTCTTTTTGCGAATAACACCACATCCAAATTCAATTTTATTTCATAAAAGTTTACACAGAAGCACACAGTAGAACAGATACACGCGTCCTAGCTCTTCCACTGTTCATCCCAGCATGTGCTCGACGCGAGCTCCGTGGGCCGTCACGCAGGCCTGCAGTTGCTTGGGGACAGCTCCGACAGCGCGGACCAGCATTCTCTGGGACAACTGGTCCCAGCAGGCCATCAGCCTTTCCTTTCCTTACAATAGCACGTGAATGAGCTATTTTTATTCATGAACCTCCAACAAGCGACATGGTCAGAACAGCAAACCGTCAATCACTGATTTGCGCATAATGTTCAAAACCGTTTCACTGAGTTTCGTGACACAAATTTTATAGGCATATGTCTAGGGCAATATTTATAATAAAAAATAAGTTCAATCAACTTGGTTTATAGATAATTGAGCGCTCTTTCTAATGGTGTTTGCAATTTGTCAATAAAGTGAAAATTTTCTGACTTAAAGACATTTTAAGTTAGGGGTTCCAATTTTTTGGATCACCCATGTGTCCTAAATGAGATAACCATTCACCAACTCACAAGAAAGAAACCTAACATGTTACAGCAGACCTATAGCATCAAGTAAGTTTGACCAGTCGATAAAGAAACATAAAAAGATAAGCATAGAGAGAGAGAGAGAAAAAGAGAGACAGAGAGAGAGAGACAGAGAGAGAGAGAATGAGAGAGAGAGAGAGAGGGAGAGAGAGAGAGAGAGAGAGAGAGAGAGAGAGAGAGAGAGAGAGAGAGAGAGAGAGAGAGAGAGAGAGAGAGAGAGAGAGAGAGAAAGAGAGGAAGTGAATGAAGTTGTATGGAGCGAGGCTCGCCGAGTAGTAACAGATGATGTCGATGAATTCTAAAGAACATAACGCTAAAGCGCAGCAAGAATTATCGTAATAAAACATCACGACTCTGAAGCTGGACAGGGCGTGGGAGTTGACGCGGTGCGGGAAGCGACCGTGTCACCGTGGTGCACTGCAGTGCGATCGATCATCTAGTCGGAATTCGGCGGGCGCGACACTTTGCATTTGGCCCGGCGGTGTCGGCGCTGGCTCGGACAGGGCGGATCGCATGCCAACCAGAGTGACGACGCGGAGAGGTCGCATAGCAGACGCCGACTTCCGCAGAGGTAGAGATGTGAGCGGTAGAGAGGGTTTGGGAAGACAGGAGCGATGAAAGACGGGATTGGCGGAAAGGTTCGAGATCGAACGCCACCCTTACCGCCGTGCCGTTTTACATGAACCTTCACGCGCAATCTGATACATGCTAGCATTGCTAGGTAAGCGGCTCGTGCAAACTGGCGAGTAAAAATTATAAAAGCTAAATAATAATGAATAGTTCCAATTTAGGTATTTATGGAGATAGAGATGCTTTGTCTCGCTCCTTATGGGTCCAGATCACTTTTTATCACGTGATTGCATTTCATTATTTTCCACGAAGTGTCAGACGAGGAATGAGGAAAAGCGTATGTAATTAAAGCCATTTGTGTGGTGATGGATGTCCTTTGAAGTTGTCGTTGAGTACATATGTACAGTTTGTAAGATGAGCCTGACAATTCGCTCCTCAACGCGGACATAGGGCTATGTATTTCAGGCAGCTTGAGAGTCAAATTCCAGAGTAAAGGCCGCAACCGGGAAGTAAATGTGCCACATGGTGAGATAAACCCGGATCTCGTTGCAATATTGTTTTTGTTTTCTATTCAAAAAAATAATCACTGAACTAAATGTGGCGCTGCGACGAGGGATAAGTGTACGACTAGGTCAATATTTATGAAGCTTATTGCTGTCTGAAAAGTGCCGTCTGAAAGTGTACGACTTCCATCAGACATAGGGAAGGTATCACGTGTCCCTCGTTCTAGGTAAGCCAAAGCCATGCTTTGACTACCTGTCACACATCTAAGGCCGGCGATCGTAGGCTCCTGGGCACATTTCCTGCTGTCGAGCTGCCGATGGATTGTGCTCCGATCGCGATGACAGAGCGGCTCTGTCGGCTGCCCGGGAGCCATCAGCGGTATCGCCACCGCCGCCCTGGGCCACCTGTAGCCCAATCGATAGGTCCGGCGCGGCGCGGGAGGCAGCGGCCAGCAGCGCGCCACGCGCCGCAATTGTCGCCCAGCCGCGCAACAATCACTACCAGTGCCCCCGCGCTGCTGCACCACTAACTCACAAGCCGGCACTTGGCCCTTTTATTGACCATCTCTAGTCTCCTAAATGTTGACAGAAAGTCTCTTGTTGGTTGGGGACGATATAGACGTTTCTTGTAACACTTAGGCAATAGTAAAAGAGCCAACAACACTCACCACCTTAAACCAAACAGACACAAAACACCAAGCAATTCAATAAATATCATTGGTAAAAGAATCCTTCCATTCCAGACGCAAACAATCAAACCCGGAAGCTTTCAACTAGGTAGTTGACTGCTAGAAATAAAACGACTGCCACGCTACACAGACCCAATATTGCCCTTCTGAAGCAGTTACCACCGTCCCCGCACACTTCACGGCTAACTCAGTAGATTAGCCCAACCCGTCGCATTACCCTGCCTCGCCCTGCCTGTTCCGAGTGCAGACAGACTCAAAGTTAGCCGGACACAGCACGATAATCACCACGATAAAAGCCCGCAGCACAGCCAGAAGAATGAAATTGGGTTCGATGGATTAGGGTTTTCCAGGTAAGTAAGTAAGCAAGAAAGCATCAGATAGGTTATACTAGTTTTACCAGCCGACCATATTGTCAGAAGCCTCAAAACCGCCGTTATAGCGGTATAAGGCACAAACCGCGATACTGTCCGGACACGACACAAGTCGCGATATTAGCCGGACACAGCCCACTACCGAGGGCGCGCGCACCTCGTGTGGGCAGCGTCCGAGACCTTTTACGGTGCAGTATTTCGCGCCGGCCCGTCGCCGACGGCTCCGAATGGCTCACTAAGGCCGCTCTGCCCAGTGCCCAGAGACATTACTGCTGCCCGAATAGGGACGCGAAATTCGACAGAGCAATGCGGACCCGGCGAGAAGCCGGCCACTGGCGGTCAGAAGACAGCGGCTCAGCTCGTCTTCAGAGGTCTTCCATCGCAGACGGGCGAAGAGGTGGTTCGTGCGGTCCCTTCGCGCTTCGAGTCTATAGCAGTGCTTAGAACTGTTAAGCCTGGATAATTTTCGTGCTAATTTACTGATTATTTACTGATAGACAGAAAACAAGATTTCTCTTCATTCAATGCGCAGAAGAAAAATGAAGCAATTATCACGTCGATACTTTTAATGGTTATCAGCTGCCTGCGAGGCGTCCTGATTGCCTGCTGTTTTTTTTTAAAGGTCACTGCGCGATGGTCGGGTCTCGGCGGTCGCCTATCGTTGAGGCCGGACGGTCCCATGACACGGGGCCGGCGGTTTAATGGCTGGAAACGGCTTTGTTCTGGGTCGTCGCCCACCGCATCGGATAGAGCTGTTGGTTTTACGGTGAACATGAACCGGCATGAACGCCTGTTTTGTACTGGCCTGCGCCGGTTTAGAGGCCTTTCAGCTGTAGGCTGACCAGAGGCGAGCACTAAAAAGGGTTTAAATGTGACCCAGTAGGCTGCATCTGCAGCTCTGGCAGATTAGCTGTCGAGTTAGCAGAATTATTATGAGAGGGGCCAACCACACAGAAACAACGCTCATACACACTGAGATCGTCCTTTAGAATTATTCATACATGTCATACAAGTGCAAAGCGCCGAGACAAGATGCAAGTACTCAATGCGAAAGCTTTTAAAGATCATTTAGAAATCAAAATTTACGTTTTTGATCAATCTTTTCATCCAGTATTATCCGCTGCGTTCCAGAAAGCTGCCGAAATGAGTGTTGGCACTTGGCATGGAATAACATGCATGGAGAGCATTCAGCTAAGCAATCGCCAAGATCTCTTTGAACGTTTATACATTCATTTTGAGTTCCTCTAATCATTGTCTTCCAAGCATCACATTGAGTATCATTGTTTATCTTATAGATAAGCAGCAGATTAGCAGCACTCTTGATAAGAAGCGCTTCCATTAGAATAATTAAAGTGCTCCGATTAAATCTGACATACCCGCTAGTTACTATGCAGAAATCAATGTGATGCAGGCACTCTGACTCATGATAGTGATGAGGGCTGAGCGGCAAAGTGTGCAGATTTCAGAGGGTTGAGTCACATCAATTCCCCTCGAAGACTCGTAACGACAGACTCGGAATGCACGTCGTGTTCTGACATTTTCACCGAGCCGCCATTGGAGCGGGCGCAGTGGTCGCCGCGGGTGCGACACATTCCCGTTCACCACTACCGAGAAACTCGTCTGCGGGGCCGGACATAGTGGTCGGAGCTTCCTGTCCGCAGGGCGACCGAGCTCGTTACGACTAACGACTGAGCCATCCGGCCGACAGCCGGCTCACATAGCCAGGCGGCCCAGTCAGCCGGCCGGATCAGACAGTCAGGCGGCTCATATAAACAGCCGGCTCATACAACCATCCGGCTCATACAGCCGGGCGGTTCAGATAGCCAGACGGCTCAGTCAGCGAGGCGACTCCGACAGCGGGCCAGCCAACTCAGTCATCCAGCAGGCTTAGACGGCTCATGCAGACAGATATCGGCCCAGACAGTCAGCCGGGCCATCGGTGGTTGCAGCCAGTCATTGGTTACATTACTGTTCTCGGCTTAAATCCAGCATTGTATGCACGCTAGCAAACATAAGGCATTCTGAACGACACGGCAATTGGATTCAAGACAGCACCGCTCAAGACATTCGATACAGCCTAAGATTCAGGGGCGTTTTCACTTGTCCGAGAGCAGTGGATTTAGAGTATCTCGCTATAATTCCTCAGCGCTCTGTCTCAGTCTCTATGCCTCTCTGTCTCTGCCTGTCTCTCTGTCTCTAGGGATGTCTGTAGGTATGTTATAGGGTAGTGTGGGGTAATTTGAACATATTTTTACGTCTTCTCCGTTGTACTTAATTCCAGCTTAACCCTGGATGAAGAAAAACTGCTTCAGTAGTGTCACTTGCTTTCACCATGCAAGCCTCATTTTTGGACGAGCCGAGCATGCCTTGAAAAGCATAGCCTCACTTCTCCACCAAGTCACGGTGTGTTCAAATGGCCCCACCGTGGGGTAATTTGAACATACTGCCTTTACCTGTCATAAAAACGATAGTCTCGCCAACGCCGATGTTGTTTGACCCATAAACAAATAGGCAGAACAATTCTAAACATACCTTCACTTGAAAAATCAACCCAAAAACAAACAGTTGCAGAGTATCAATATCTGCACGCTGCACACCGGTCAGTTGACAGAGTCCGCCTGTCTTCAATTAACAGAACGTCTATCATTTTTGTTCGATAAAAAGTATTCCATCCTTACTGCATCTGTTATAGTGGTGCCAATCGAAACCTGGACATTTGGAGTTCTGATTTTGTCCAATGTCCAATTCGAAAGTGGTAGGACAAAGGTAGCAGACTGGACAACATTGGACGATGGCTGGCTACACTTCAGCGCTTTTTATAAAGTAATCGTGCATAGCATTGATTGGCGAATGGAAAGCTTATTAACCCTCGCACGACCAGGCCATTTCTCATAACACGAACGACCGGGGGGGGGGGGGTTGTTACGACCCCCCCTGGCGTTTCGAAACGGAAGGTCGTAGAGCTTAGCGGAAAAAACCAACGGATTGCTCTCAACGAGATCTCGCGATTGGTGGTATATTTTTTGGTCCTAGGTCATTATTTGACCTACTTATGACCGGTCAAAGGTCAAATTTTCCGAAAAAATCAAACTTTTTCAACTTTCCGCGGCGATTGCGGCAAAACGGTGGGAGATATCGACTTGAAATCTTCACTATCGTGTTCCTTGATCAATTCTCTATCGTTTGGTATGTATTTCGTTTCCCTAGCTCTAAAAATGGCGCGTTGGGAGCGCCGGAAGTCGGCAAGGTCAGAGTCGGCGGCAGAAATTCGAAAAATCAAAATTTAAATTTTTGAAATCTGATTGTATTTTTGGATTTGGGAGGTCCATTTGCTCCCTATAGAAGCTAATATTGCTGCATATTCCCATTGAGGTGACAAGAATTAGCAAAATAGTGGTTCGGGCGCTTTTCAAAAATAGTACCGGACGCTGTTCCCCTTGTGACGTCATAGCTCCGTGACCTGACCTGACCCGGTCAATTTTCTTGCACCACACGATAACCAATGCTTGCCCCAACATGCATGGGAAGTTTCATCATGATCCATCAAACAATGTGGGTATCACCGGCAGAAAACCTAGGGATTCGGCGCACACGTTTGGTAACTGTCGGCCGGAGGCTGTACCTCTTATGACGTCATAACTCCGTGACCTGACATGACCCGATCAATTTTTTTCGGCAAAAGATGCGCAAAGGTTGCCCCAGAGGGTATTGAAAATTTCAGCCCGCTACGACAAGCCGTTTAGCGTGCACTTCGAAAAAACCTCAGGGGGGGGGGGTTGATACAACCCCCCCCCCCCCTAGGCGTTCTAGGGTTAAGCTCTCAATATAATGAACACTTTTCGGCTGGTAAAAGTACAGGTCTCGCGGGTTTTAGCGGTAGGTCGCTCGGCGAGCGGGAGGGCAACCAGTTCCGCCTCTGTATCGGTGACCATTTGCTCCGCCCAGTTACTCGCGAGTGCGTACTACGACACATAGTAAAGTGGGGAGGGAAGGGTCAGAGTGGCAGCCTGCGTAGAGACTAGAACCGGTTTCTATCGTCTGGGCCGGCGACACGGCATGCGGTCAGGGGACGGGGAAAGGTCAGAGGTCACTCACAATGTGCAGTACCGCGTTCCGTCCTCTCTGCGTGCTGACCAGCGCACGACCTCGGCCGTTGGCCAATCGGCATTGAACGGTCAAGGCCACCCGTAGCCAGCGGGCGGAGTGAGCCGGCAGCGTGCCGATCCATAGGTAGTCGTTCAAAGTTTTAGTCGCTTACCATTGAGGCCGGGAGACGACTGTAATGTTATTTCTTGGGACCAGTTCTGTCATTAACCCGCGCCCCGTTAGGGTCTTCCAAGTATCGGTCCCATTGGGGGGAGTATTTTGCCCCCCCCCCTTAAGATCTCGAGAACCACGCAAAATAGCGACAAGCAGCATTAAAGGTAGTGTGCCAGCTTTCCTGGACCATATGGAGTTAATGACCCGGATAAGGAGAACCGGATTTTTAGAACTTATCCATACCTTCAAAACTTATGGAAACGTCTTAAATTCTTCAAATTTTGAGTACCCCAGTGCGAAATTAGCCCCGACGGGTTGTCGGTCGTACCCCAACCACATTTCACACCACTATGAACAATAAATGCACACACTAAAATCGCTATTACCGATAGGCTGATCCAATCAAGTTTCGATAAACCAGTTCATCATCATCTCCTGCGGTTTCGAACACGCCTGTTAGGTGGCTTCTGATGCTCGTCGAGGTCGGAATTTCCAAATACGCGTGGTGCGTCGGGCCGCGCGCTCTGACTTCGGCCAAGAAAAATGGGTCAGCTGATCATTGTCATTTCTGCCACTTGCGTGTGGT